>NC_134483.1:141804441-141839441 GCF_040206685.1 Ascaphus truei | reverse complement strand
GGCTAAAACCCCTTTATGAGTTCTGCTGTTGGTATGTCTTTTGGTACAATAAATACATCATTATCTGGGAACAAATTAAATAATGAATTACTTTGTTATTTGTTGTTGCAAAGATTGTAAGAAAAGCTATATTTTTGTCTATTACAGCGTGACGGTGAAGGGGTTAACCAGGCTCATCAATAAAGGTCAAGCCCAACAGCTCACTTGATTAACCCTGACCCGTATGTTAGGGTCTTAGAGTTTCAGCTCTGGGACCCAGGTGTCGAAAATGTATTACTGCAACTCTAAACTAATTTTGCAACAATAAAGATTTATGTGACTTTTGTCTTTACTATCGGGTGCTGGAATCGAGAGATTTCTATGCTGTAAGTTTCAGGGTGGTTTTGTCAGAGAAAGTCTTTACAGAATGTAGCTATGTATCGGGGTTCCAAAGTTAGGGGATACCCCAAAAGTTATATCCAGAGATTGAGTGAGATTCTCGGATACAGCCAAGCACATTACTCCGCCAAACTCTGACTCTAAAAACGTTCTTGCGACTTAACGCCAGGATCCCTGCTGCAGAATCTTCCTGATAAGGTAAATTGGAATGAAGGGGTTAAACTATATCTGTGGTCATACGCGGAGTCTCTAGTGTACAGTAGCAGGGTTCCCCAGTATAGCAGAGAATCCCACATACATACCCAGGGACACTGAACCTAGTTTAAGGGTTCAGGGGCTGCCCCAGCTAGGTTATAAAGCTGAGCAGGTTTTAAAGTGTCTAAAAGTTTTAAAAGTTATTTTCTTATGTGTGCCAGAAATAAGGTTCGTGATTGTAGGGAATATATACACTCACTTCATCCCTGACACCAGAATAGGAACCCATAACTTTAAGCATACAGAAACAGGGCACAGTATATTTTATTAAATGGTTATAGTTTAATGTGTATATATATTGGTAACCTGTATACTGTATGAACTGAGGGATTTTCAAAGTCATGGATTCCGGCCAGCCCAGATGGCAACCAAGCTTGGTGCCTCTGTGTCTGTGCGGAGTATGTACTTGAAAGACTCAGGAATGCCAAGGTGTTAGAACAGGAGGGGTACTGCAGTTCTCCCTGAGTACCCACATCCTGGGCTAACACAAGGTTATCCGGCAACCATTTGCCCATCCCCAGACCCTGTGGAGCCTGGGCAGCGGGGCAGCTCAGTATGCAAAGAGGCAAAGGTGCCAGGTTGGTGCATGCCCCTTTTGCAGACTGAGAAAAGGTGCCCTCCCAGCTTTACAACCCGGCAAATTGATGATTGGCTGGCAGGGGAATCCCCACGCTCTGTTCAGGTTAGTGAATGAAAGCCTGAAAGCCTTGAGAGCTTGCAGCCAATGTGAAGCGCAGATTCCAAGCGCCAAACCAAAAGCGGCAAATTCAAAGATGTACAGAACTGAATAGTTGCGAGCCGACTTCAAAGGTTTTCAAGTCAGAAAAGTTTCTAAGTTCCGCTTTTGAGAACGAAGTGGTCGTGTCTGGCATTGCATGCCGAAATCAGTTCCAGGACTTTTGTGAGTAACTACAGGTCATTGGAAAGTGCTCTAAAAGGTCATCTTAAGGAATTTCGTTCCAAAAACGTATTTGTTCGCTAGCCCCGTTCCCAATAAGTGTTTTTAACTTGAATTGTGTAACTTTGTGTGTCTGTCTTCTACGAGAAATAAATTACCATTTAATTTACCATCTTGTTTTGCTCAATCAAATGATCCCAGATATAAAAAGGTGTTGCAGAACCTGGTCTCCCGTGACATACAGTATGTGCTTGGCTGAGTATATTAAAGACCTAAAAAGGCTGTTATTTTTTCTCCAACTCACCAAGTGTGCAGCAGCATGCTGGGCAGGAAACACTCCCACCACATCTGCCCTGTGTGGGTAACATGTTGGACAATATTATTATTATTTGTAAACTACCAACATATTCTGCACCGCAGAACAATAGGGGTACAGAGATGTTATAATGACATAAACAGAGCTACATCTAAAAACAAATATGGGCAAACATGCACAAACAGATGCAGAGAGGTAATGAAGGCTCTGCTTGTGAGAGCTTACAATCTCAACCTCAATGCCTTGCTTTGGGAATACTAAGTGAGAGTCTGATAGGGAACCCCCGCTTCAGCTAAATGTAGGTTGGGGGCGGTGCTCTTGGGTAAGTGTTAGATGACAAGAAAATGTAGAGACAAGTAGCCCAAGTTGAAGCACTCAAGCTCCCGCTATGTATGATTGATGTAGAGTATTAAAAATAAACTTTATTCATCACACTAAACTAAAATAAAGGGTGTTAAAATGGTAAAAAGGATGTACAGTACACTGGATCTTATGTAGAGTGTATTCTAAACTCTGGATCCTCTGATTAGGAAAACAAAGAATAAATGATTAATCAAATACCTATAGTGGTCCTTAAATACAAAGGATCTGCTCAAAGTGGTAATTAGGGGGAAGAGAAGATATAATCAGTTAACAGCAATGGTTGTGTACACACGCTGCAAACAGTGCGTCCTGCAGTAACCTCTGGTAATTGGCTGTGTTCAAGTGATATTGCCTGTGAATTGAGTAGCTGCCGGCTTCCATATCGCACAGTGACTTCTGATAACTGGGTATATTAGTTTATGAATACCCCGTATAATACAAGTACTTACAGAGTGACTCAAAAGTGTGTGAACTTGGAGAGTTTTGTGCAGTATATGAGTACTGTTCCTGATATACTTTACATACAGGATATAAACCGGTCACTTCAGCTGAGTATCGGACACATGTTGTGGAGGGTATGTCGAGGAATAACCTTTGATCTTAACCCATAAATAGGTATAAGACACAGTAATATGCCTTAGGGCCATTTAGAATGTGCACAGTATTTATAATTGACAAGACCTCCTAGTAAAAAGAGAGTCTAAGTAATTAACTGTGTATAGACCAGGCACCAGTGCCGGGTGAACCAGTGACAATCTCAGTATATCTAGAAAATGTTGTGATAGGTGGAAACCATAAGTTTATGATGAACACGTTTATCCAGTATACTCTCCTGCCACTTCATCTGCATATGGGAAACATTTAATATTCACTGTGTTCTTCTTAATTATGAACCAGTGTATAGGTAATGAAACACAGTTATAAGTATCAGTGCTGTGTGGAATATGCCCTTAGAATTGATAGTAACGGTAGCCTCCTAGTTAGTAAAGGGTCCGTCTAATAAACTGTATATATAGCGAGCACCGGGTCTGTGTGAGCCAGTGTCTATTTCGATGCATCTAAAGACTCTGTGACAGGTACAAATCGTAACTTCATACCGAACGAATATAGCCAGTAAATGAGATGAACATAAACTAAAAGAGATACTTTAAATGGCAACCCATATTCATGAATGGGTACATAATGCCATACTAAATATGATCCTCATTCAGTAAGCGTCGATAAGGCACTTATCGACCACTTTTCGGCCAAAATGCCTTCTCATATTCAGTAAGCCTCGATAAGTGGCGATAACGGCCTGTATCGCCGAAAAATCTTTTTAACAAAATCAAATCGCCGACTGAGCAGCGATATCCACTTATCGGCACTTTTCAGAATGTTCATAAACACGCGCGATTCTAGTAGCCCTGAGTCGGCAATCTCCGCCAATTGCCGCCTATCTCGGCCCTAAAATGGCAATTTTCTCCCTAAATCCAAACGCCAGAAAAAGTTGGCAGATTGGTGGAGAGATAAGTCGATAAGTCTGGACTTAGAAAAATGTTGGCCTTTTTCCTGAATAGGATTGATGCCGGGGTCTCCTGAGCTGATAAACATTAATACCAGCACCGGAGCCCCCCGGCATGAATCCGATGCAGGAAAAATGCATTTACAGCCACTTCATTATCTTAGCGGCTAAACGCTAAGGCAATGAAGGGGTTAACCCATGCCAGGCTTATTGTGGGTTGTGGGGGTGGGTGAAGGGGGTATTTGGCCCTTAGTGGATGTTAAGGCCTGGGGAGGGGGGGTTTGCGGGTGGACTTAATCCCTTCATTACCGTAGCGGTTAATACCGCTAAGGTAATGAAGGGGGTAACCCTACCTCAACCCACCCGCAAGGTCTAAACATCCATCCTTGGGGCTAATACCCCCTTCACCCACCCCCGCTACAGACAATAAAAAGAAAACACACCCACACAACAGCCATAGCCACATCCAAGGCCACAATAAAATTGCAAAATGTAATAAACATCAATAAACCCACCCTCCCAATACCCAGACCTAAATTAGTCCCCGGTGGTCCCGACGGGTGTCCGCAGGCCCCACAGTGCACAAGTACTCCAGGGTCTAGGGGTCTCCGGACAGCTCCCGCTAGGCGCCATGGGCCTCCAGGTGGTCCCCGCGGGTAACTGTGGGCCACAATGGGATCCACGGGTGGGCCCGCAAGTGTCTGGGGGTCCCCGGGTCAACCCCACAGGTGTCTGAGGACCTCGGGTGGTTCCCACGGGGTCTGGGGGCCCTCGGGTGGTCCCTGCAAGTCTGTGGGGCCCCCACAGCTGCTGTGGGGTCACCAGTTCTTCCCGGCAGGTGACCCCCGTGATTCCGCAGGTGGTACCCGTGGGCGTCCGGGGGGTCCTCAGGTGGTCTCCATAGGTCCCCGCAGACCTAAGGTACCAACCCTGTATGTCAACAAATAAACATGGTCTACATTTCAATCAATCCCCCCCCCCCTCTCTGCCCAAACACATACAGTACAGTAATGGGCAAAATAACTATTATCCAGATATGGATAATAGTTTATTTGCCCATTATTAAACACAACATTAGCCAGCATAAATAAAGTAAATAAATACAATTCTACTTACCAAAGCAATTTGCTGGCCGTCCTCCTCACGATTCGTGCGTGTACTGACTGATCTGTGTGGTTGATTTGAAGTGCTGGTTGTTTAAAGTGTGTGCAGTTAGAACCAAAAGCAGTTTGAACAAGGAAGCGGTTAAACAAGGTTTAGTATATTGAAGTACATTTTACTGTTAGTACTTCTAAACTTCATAGTTGCTAGAATGAGCAGGATTGAAAATGCCACTCAATGCACATCTTGCCACATGTATGTGCACTTGGAGCGGGTGGTCTCTTTAGAGTCAGAGATTGCTGATCTGAAGAGGCAACTTGCAATATTGAGGGACATTGGCAATCTTGTAAGGGGTCTAGAGCTCACTGAGCAGGCCCTTGCTTCGACTAGTGGTGCAGATGGTGGCGCTGTTAGTGAGGAGCAGGTAGGTAGCTTGGTTGCTGTTAGTGAGGAACAGGTAGGTAGCTGGGTGACAGTTAGAAGGGGAAGCAGGGGCAATAGGGAGAGGCAGGTCATTTTTGAGCTAACACATCCCAATAGATTTGCCATGTTGAGTGAAGATATTGGGAATGTCGGGGCAGAAATGGCAAGGCTGGAGGAGACTAATTCCTCTAGCAGCCAGGGGAATAGTTCCTCCAGCACAGTGGGGACTCAGGATGCTCAGATACAAAGAAAGATTGTGGTGGTAGGGGACTTCATTATTAGGAAGGTAGATAGGGAAATCTGTTGCCGGGACCACAGGAATCAAACAGTTTGTTGTCTCCTGGGTGCTCGGGTTCAGCACATTGCGGATCGGGTAGACAGATTGTTGGGGGGGGGCTGGGATTGACCCGGCGGTCTTGGTACACGTTGGCACCAATGACAGAGTTAGAGAAAGATGGAGGGTCCTAAAAAATGATTACAGGGATCTAGGCCAAAAGCTTAAGGCAAAGACCTCCAAGGTAGTATTTTCTGAAATACTACCAGTACCATGCGCTACCGCAGGGAGAAAGTAAGAGATCAGGGAGGTTAATGCATGGCTAAGAAAGTGGTGCAGGAAGGAGGGGTTTGGGTTTTTAGAGCACTGGGAGTCCTTTTCTGAGAGGTGCCATCTATATTCTAGGGACGGATTGCACCTCAATGAAGAGGGATATTCTGTGCTAGGGGGAGAATGCTAAAAAGGTTGGAGGAGATTTTAAACTAGGATGGAGGGGGGAGAGGAATGAAACAGATAATTAACTAATTGGAATAGAGGAGGATACAAGGTGGTATGGAGGTAGAATGGGGGCAAGTGCGAGTTTGACAAGCAGTGAGATACCCATAGTAAATACAGATAATAATAGAAAACTTCTAAAGACTAAACCAAGTGGGCGCAGAAAGGAAGGCGCAGATAAGATAATAGTACAGGCTGAAAAAAAAATTAAATGCATGCTTGCTAATGCAAGAAGCCTCACAGATAAAATGGCAGAGCTTGAATTAATAGCTGCAAAGGAGCAGTATGATGTCATAGGCATTACTGAAACATGTGGGATGAAACTCATGACTGGACAGTTAATTTAGAGGGTTATTCTATTTTTTGGAAGGATTGAACAAATAGAAGGGGAGGTGGAGTATGTTTATATGTTAAACCGGATCTAAAACCTATTATAAGGGATGATGTCTATGAAGGGAATGATGAAAATGTAGAGACTTTGTGGATAGAAATTAGCAGTGGAGGTAAAAGTATAAAGAAAATGTTTGTGGGAATATGCTATAAACCACCAAATATCTGTGAGATTGAGGAAGCTAAAATACTTTTGCAAATGGAGAAGGCATCAAAACTGGGTCATGTTTGCATAATGGGGGATTTTAATTATCCAGACATAGACTGGGGCAATGAGATTAGCGTTACAACAAAAGGAAACAGGTTTTTGGGGGTGCTTAAAGACCATTATATGACCAAATTATTGAGGAACCAACCAGGAGAGGGGCAGTTCTGGATTTGGTCATATCAAACAATGTAGAAGTAATAACAAGTATTCAAGTCCTGGAACATTTGGGTAACAGTGATCATAACATGGTCTCATTTGAAATAAATTATCAAAAAACAGATTACTTGGGTTCAACAAAGACATTAAACTTTAGAAAGGCAGATTTTAATAAACTGAGGTCTAATCTACAAGTAATAAACTGGGGTGATGTTTTTGCAGGGAAAAATGTAGAAGATAAATGGGCAGTCTTTAAAACATTGTTAGAAAAGCACACTTATCAGTGTATACCCTTGGATAATAAGTATAAAAGAAATAAGTCAAAACCAATGTGGCTAAATAAACAGGTAGGGGAGGAAATGGACAAGAAGAGGAAGGCGTTTAGATTCTTTAAGTCAGAAGGGATGGAGACATCGTATCAGAATTATAAGGAATGTAACAAAAATTGCAAAAGGGCAATCAAATTAGCAAAAATGGATAATGAAAAAAGGATTGCAATAGAAAGTAAGGTCAACCCTAAAAAGTTCTTTAAGTACCTAAATAACAAAAATATGAGAAAAGAAAATATAGGACCCTTTCTCGTGTGAGATGGGTAGGCAGATTATTGGAGATAAGGAAAAAGCAGAGGTATTAAACAAATTTGTTGCCTCTGTGTTTAACAGGGAAGAATCAAGTTCAATAGTAGTGCCGCAGGAGGAAACCACAACCTCCATATTAATGAACAATTGGTTAACTGAGGAAGAAGTTCATAAGCGACTTGAAAAAATTAAAGTAAATAAGGCACCTGGCCCCGATGGCATACATCCAAGAGTTCTCAAGGAGTTAAGCTCAGTAATAGCCAAACCATTATATTTAATATTCAAGGACTCCATTTTCCACAGGCTCAGTACCACAAGATTGGCGTAAAGCAGATGTGGTGCCTATATTTAAAAAGGGAGCTAGGTCACACCCGGGGAATTACAGACCTGTAAGCCTGACTTTAATAGTAGGGAAACTACTTGAAGGTTTAATACGGGATAATATTCAGGAATACCTAATGGAAAAAAAAATTATTAGTAATAGTCAGCATGGATTTATGAGGATAGATCTTGCCAAACTAACCTTATTTGTTTCTTTGAGGAGGTAAGTAGGAATTTAGACCAGGGTAATGCAGTTGATGTTGTCTACTTAGATTTTGCAAAAGCTTTTGATACGGTTTCACACAAGAGGTTGGTGTACAAAATAAAGAAAATTGGACTCAGTAATAATATACAGTATGCACCTGGATTGAAAACTGGTTAAAGGACAGACAACAGAGGGTTGTCATAAATGGAACTTTTTCAGGTTGGGCTAAAGTCGTGAGTGGAGTACCTCAGATCGGTACTGGGACCCCTGCTTTTTAACTTGTTTATTAATGACCTTTCAGTTGGGATCGAGAGCAAAGTCTCCATCTTTACTGATGATACTTAATTGTGTAAGGTAATAGAATAAGAGCAGGATGTAATTTCTCTTCAGAAGGACTTGGAGAGACTGAAAACGTGGGCAGGTAAATGGCAGATGAGGTTTAATACAGATAAATGTAAGGTTATGCATTTGGGATGCAAGAATAAAAAGGCTCGGAAAAAGGGGGGGAAGGAGAACACAAATTGGATGTGTCTCCTAAAAGAATTCACTATAATGCACTCCTACTTAATTTAAAATTTAACTTTTAATATATTTACATAAAATATATGTTACCAAACCGTCGTGTATTGTGCATTAAAAATAAATTAAATTACCAGAACCAAGCATCCGTGTCAGTGAATGTGCGTTGGAATGGTCTCAAACAATTAATTGTAGTTGAGATTGCAAGACACAGGACGCTAATAGTCAGGGTATAAACCCCTCTGGGGCGCCTATGAGACCAGTTAAATGTATATACATATATATAACCAACTCAGTGGATGATTGTATCGTGAAAATTCAGCAGTCCTGCTTAAACTTATAAACCACAGAGCACTTAGGGATGTAAGTTAAAAGTGTATTACCATCCAGTGGGTATGGAAGTGCAGCTGATAGTGTGGTAATGGAGGGTAAATGATTCACAGCATAGTGAAGCAATTGTTCACAGCATTTTAGTCAGTGAGTCATTATACAGCACACTCCAAATAAACATATCATATAGAGAGCAGGAATGCTTGCGCACTGAGTGTTAGTAATAGTATCCAATTTAAGGTCTACATAGATAGAGCCAGGAGACTACAGAACACTACATAAAAGCAGCTCCAAGTAGGAGACTGACAACATTGCGCGTCCAACGCGCGTTTCCCTCCAGCAATGGAGCTTCCTCAGGGGAAATACACTTTTAACTTACATCCCTAAGTGCTCTGTGGTTTATAAGTTTAAGCAGGACTGCTGAATTTTCACGATACAATCATCCACTGAGTTGGTTATATATATGTATATACATTTACCTGGTCTCATAGGCGCCCCAGAGGGGTTTATACCCTGACTATTAGCGTCCTGTGTCTTACAATCTCAACTACAATTAATTGTTTGAGACCATTCCAACGCACATTCACTGACACGGATGCTTGGTTCTGGTAATTTAATTTATTTTTAATGCACAATACACGACGGTTTGGTAACATATGTTTTATGTAAATATATTAAAAGTTAAATTTTAAATTAAGTAGGAGTGCATTATAGTGAATTCTTTTAGGAGACACATCCAATTTGTGTTCTCCTTCCCCCCCCTTTTCCGATTCACTTTCCAGTTCACAGTTTGCACCCACTTTTTTGATTACCATATATTCACTTATTACTTTGTTTCAATTGGTGTGGTTTTGCGATCACTCCCAACCCTAGTGTTTTCTCTAAGAATAAAAAGGCGACTTACAAATTAAATGGAGATATATTGGGGGAATCCTTGATGGAGAAGGATTTAGGAGTGCTTGTAGACAGCAGGCTTAGCAATAGTGCCCAAAGTCATGCAGATCTTATCTTGCATCAAACGGGCAATGGATGGAAGGGAAGGGAAGTAAACATAATTATGCCCTTTTACAAAGCATTAGTAAGACCACACCTTGAATATGGAGTACAATTTTGGGCACCAGTCCTAAGAAAAGACATTATGGAACTAGAGAGAGTGCAGAGAAGAGCCACCAAATTAATAAAGGGGATGGACAATCTAACTTATGAGGAGAGGCTAGCTAAATTAGATTTATTTACATTACAAAAGAGGCGTCTAAGAGGGGATATGATAACTATATACAAATATATTCGGGGGCAGTACAAGGAGCTTTCAAAATAACTGTTCATCCCACGGGCAGTACAAAGGACTCGGGGCCATCCCTTTAGGTTGGAGGAAAGGAGATTTCACCAGCAACAAAGGAAAGGGTTCTTTACAGTAAGGGCAGTTAAAATGTGGAATTCATTACACATTGAGACTGTGATGGCAGATACAATAGATTTGTTCAAAAAAAGGTTGGACATCTTTTTAGATGGGAAAAGTATACAGGGATATACCAAATAAGTATACATGGGAAGGATGTTGATCCAGGGATTAATCCGATTGCCAATTCTTGGAGTCAGGAAGGAATTTATTTTTCCCCTTATGAGATATCATTGGATGATATGTCACTGGGGTTTTTTGTTTGCCTTCCTCTGGATCAATAAGTAAGTATAGATATAGGATAGATCTGTTGTCTAAATTTAGCATAGGTTGAACTTGATGGACATACGTCTTTTTTCAACCTCATCTACTATGTAACTGTGTAACTATGTAACTATGATTCAGTCCGCATTCAAATCCACCAATTGGGATGCCCACACCCCGTTGTAGCATATTTTAGTCCCAGATAAAGGCAGGAAACGATGTAGTTCTCTTACATGGGGTTTATTTACAGGGATTAAATCATATGCTAACAGGCTCACTGTCCCTTTAATCAATACACATAAAAATAACGCGTATTCCCTTTAGGGGATGCTAACAACACCGTAGCTTTCGCCCTCACTAACTGCATGGACAGTTAAGCTAGTTCCCAAGCCAAAACATAGCCTGGCATATGCAACAAGGTAACACAGTCTCTGGATACAACAATAAAGTGTTTTTGCTTATCTGTCAGTCCTTTGGAGCAGACGTCCCTGCTTCAGCAGCCTTTTCGTCCTTCCTTCTTAGGGAAACTAAGCCCCACATTGAGCCCAGAGAAACTCCTCTGTAGGTCCTCTGTAACCAGCTTCCGCAGCTGGGGAGCACTTCTATCTCCCCCCCCCCTTCTCTTGGGAAAACAGTCTCTCTGTTTGGCAGCTTCCTGTGTCTTTTAAAACACTTCCTCATTCAGTCAAGGAGTCTGATTAACTCCATTAGTTAGCAGCTGCTGCTGGCTTCTCTTTGAAGAATTAACTCTCTGTGGACTGGAAAGCACACTTACTGAACTGTTCTAGCCCCTAAAGGACAGTGATGGTATCACAACATATAAATATCTAATTTAAAATATTTAATCCCCCATGACCTCTACTGTACCTCCATCATCAGACATACAAATGTGCAAAAGCTCTAGTAGCCAAATATGGTTAATAGCGCTTTGCTTTTGCACATTTGTGTTGAAAAACATAAATACACAATAAAATAAAATGTACATTACAGTACACAGTAGGCAATAAACCCATTGATTGTCACTGGAAACCTATGCCACCCATGGGGGCACAGATAACCACATTGGCAGCGAATGGGCAACAAAAAAAAACGAAATAAATTTTATGACGCGCATATGCGTTTCAACCAGATTCTATATTGACACGCATGCTCAGCAATGCTATGACATGCATATGTGTTTCAACCAGGCTCCACAGCCATTGACATGCAAGCGCAGCACACTACTACTGTATGTGTGATTATTAATATTGAACATTCTCTTTTTTACACTCAAAGACGTCCAAGAGCCATCCAGTTCGAAGCAGAAAAATAAATGAAGATTTGAAATTTAGAAGATGAGATTTTGTATTTTTGTATTATTCATTTTTTCTTTATTATCGTGTGCTAATAGAACATTCCATTCTCTAAAAATACTTTTTGGTGTGTTCATGTTTTTATTTAGTAAACTTGCAGTACATACAGTATTCAACTTCTGTGTGATATCGGATTGTGCGCACATTACGGGATTAAGTGACAGGTTGCATTGCAGTTAGATTTTTAAGCTGACTTGCATTTCTTGCCGGCATTGCAGACAACACTAAATTTAAATTTCTGCACTCTTTCAGATGACGGCTAAATCGCGTGAAAAATTAAGAAACAGCTCAAAACTGGCAGATGCATCTGTATAGTGGAGCATAGAAATGGCTAAACACCAATTAATGCATCTGAATTTTTTTCATGGAATAAACTATACTGTGCTTTTTACTGATTAAAGGGAATGTTGGATATGTTTGTGTGCCCTACTATTGCATGTAATATTGAGTGTATAAAATATGAGTGTACAATTATGATTCTACATATGAGAACAAGAATTTCCATGAGACAGAAGGAAAAATAAAATTTTATTACACACAGTAATGTCAATGTGTGTAAAAAAAATTAAAAATAAAATTTGTAGCATTATATATAAATAACACATATAACAATATGTACAAAGTGCAATATTTACCAATAATTAAATTTCACGCCTCTTTTTGGATAGTGCGCTGCCTCCATCACTTGGGCATAGGCACGGGCTCTCCCGCACCTAAGGTTTACACCCAGAGCATACTGTAGATGGCATGGGCATCTCCTTTGATGGTGGAGGAGAAATGGAAGTCTCCACAATTTTGGAAATCCTGGATGTGGTTAGGTACTCCATAGAGGCACTAGGGGTAGTTAGCATGGAGGGGGCATGGAGAGTCTCCATGCCCTGTTGGATTGCCCATGTGAGCCAATTTATGGATGTCGTAATCTGGCTGATGCTATTTATCATAGCGATAAAGTGACAAAGCTCATTTTGGAGTGAAACATACATTGGGCTGATGCAGAGACGATGGACGACATGTTTGATTGTGATATCAGACATCATCAGGGGTGTAATTGTGGTTGTAAGTGTATTTTGGGGAGGGTAAATGTATTTTTGGGGGAGGTTAAGGGTATTTGGGAGGGTGGTAAGTGCATTTATGGGATGAGGAGGTACTGGTAAGTGTATTTGTGGGGTAGGGGGTGGTGGCAAGAATATTTGTGGGGGGAGGTAAGTGTTTTTGTCGGGTGGTGGTAAGTGCATCTGTTGTGGGGTGGTAAGTGTATTTGTGGGGGAAGGGGTGGTAAGTGTATCTTTAGTGGACTTGGTAAGTGCTTCTGTGGGCAGGTGGTAAGTATATTTGTGGTGTGTTGGTAAGTGTATTTGGTCCAAGGTAAGGGAGCCGAACATGGGGGGACAGCATGCAGGGGGCAGTTATTATTATTACTATTATATGTGTATCTGTGGGAGGGTAGTGTTAAGTGTATCTGTGGTTGGATGGTAAGAGTATTTGTGGGGGGGTGGTAACATTTGTGGGGGGTATTAAGTGTATTTGTGGAGGGAGATTTGTATTTGAGGAGGAGGATTTCTATATGTGTGGGAGGCAGTTATATTTGGGGATGGTAATTGTATTTGGGAGGCAGTGTTTGTATTTGGGGGGTAGTAATGGTGTTTGTATCTGGGGGTAATAGTGGTGTTTTTTTCTGGTGGTGTTTGCATCTGGGGGTTCTTGTTTGCACCTGGGGGTGTGTTTAGTGTGTTTGTATCTTATGGGCTGTAGTGTGTCTGTATCTGGGGGGAGGTTTTGAATTAAGTGGGGTTATTGTATGTGTATTGGAGTGGGGGTTGTGTGAGCAGTGAGGGAAGGGGAATTGTATGCGTATTTTGGGGAATATTGTGTGTGGCATGGGGAGGAAGGGGAAATGTGTATGAGGAAAAGGGAGATTGAGGGATAGCGGAGGGGGGATGTAAGAGATGGAGGAGTGAGACTGAGTGAGGATGGGGGGAGAGTGAGACACAGAGGGGGGATAAAACTACAGGTGTGAAATGGGACGGCTCACAAGGCTGCTGACAGGGGGAGATGGGGTGCAGCACTGACACAGGGAGGCGGAAGGGGCTAGACGATGCTCTAGTCCTTGGCCCCAGGATATCTGTCTGCGGCCCTGTCTGTTACATATCTGCTACAATTACAAAGGATCATTGCCACTGTTTTAAAGGCTAACTTGCTACAGATCTGTGAATGGCATACCTTCAGGGCCATCGACAGGGGGGGATGCCAGGACAACTTTCCTGGGCATGGCTGGCCAGTGCTGGAAGTTGGGCCTGAACAGAGATTGGGCCCAACTTCTGCCAGTGAGTTCATCGCGGCACCGGAGGCCTCCCCCCCAAGGAAGTGTCTGTACTGTGTGTGTGGTTTGGGGGAAGTGAGGAGGGGGTTATTTAGTGTGGGAAAGGGGGAGAAATAGAGTGGGAGTGTGAAAAGGGGGAAATAAATAAAGGGGGGAATGTGAGAAGAGGTGAGAGTGATGTGATGTGTGAGAAGGGGGGTGTTAGAGAAATAAGGTGGACTCACAAGGCCCTGAACTCTAGTCATGGACCCCCAGGAAATTTTTTGCCAGCCCTGCATCCACGATCTGGGATGCCACTGCTAATACCTTGCTGTAAAGGGTAATTTCATGTTAAAGTCATATGATAGATTTTAAAAGTGACTGAATATTCCTCATATTCCTCAGTTTGTTCATGGTTACTGATTTTTTAAAATTCTTCCTAGGTTGAATACAAATGTATTTAGTAACTGCATGTATAGGGAGGAATCGTTGATTAGTCACAAACATCCAGTGTCATATAAGATCCATAACTTGTGCATCGGTCAGCATATCATGGAATCTTTCTTTTTGTGGTATAAATGCAGGGGTGCACAATAATTTCCCCCGACACTACCCTGCATGCTGTCTCCCCCCAGATCACGCCCCTGCACCTTACCTTGGCTCCGGCGTCAAATGACGCAGCGGGTCCATGACGCCGCATTGCCATGATGACGCATCGCTGGAAGCCAAGATAAGGGAAGTTACAGAAGCCTCGCGTGTCCCCGGCATTTCATTTAAATGCCTTAGGGAAGAGAGCAATACCTCTGTAACTGCTGCGCCCCCCCAGCAAACCCCACAGTTTGCATACCCCGGTATAGAGAATGTTCAAGTTAAATGAAGGTATCTCTATTTTGTAACTGTTGCTAAGTTAAGCAGCCTATTTGAACAGTAAAGATGAAAAGAAAGAAGAGATGTTTAGGAGCTGCAGTGAGTTTTGTATTGGCAATTCTTAGAAGAGTTTTGTATATCTGGCTCAAACTTCAGTCCCATTCTGCCTGAGACTATTCAGACAACAGACAACAGAGAAGCCCAATGCTACAGTACATCCACCATGACAGAAATACACAGTAAAATACATATATATTCTCTTGAAATAGGATCATTTAGTTTAACCCTTTGGCCAAAGCGTTGTAAGCTTGCGAGCCATGACAAGGCAGACACCTGTTCGCAAGACCTAACACTACCAGATAAAATAATAATATACCTCTATTAGGATTAAAATTGTCATTTACCTCCATTAGGAGGGAGAAAGACCACAGTGGGTCTATATCCAGCAGAATGAAAGGACCTGCAAACTAGGGACGTGGGGAGGGGTGGGCTTAAAACCTGGGAAGGAGGAGCCACCAACCTCCAACAGCTGAAACAGCTGAGAATAGGTTAACAAAACACAGTGTGTTTTCAGACTATTCAGAGCAGGGTATTATATGGAATATTTTTTATCTTTTATGAGTTCTGTGATTTGTGCGTTTATCACAACCTCCAAATATTCTGTCATGATATACATTATTAACATTGGTGTTACAGTCTATTAGTGGTATGCTATATCTCTGTTGTGACCTTGGTGAGACCAGGCAACATGCATCCAAAAATATGCAGTCGCTATTCAGAACTACCGTATAATATAATTTTCTGTCACAGATTCCATTTGCCTAAATATACTCCATGCTTTAAGATTAATCTTTTTCTCATGAGGTTTGCTTTATTTAAACTGATCAAGTTATATTTTAATGTCATAACCATTACTATTAGGCAGGGCTGCCAACAGGAGAGGTCTGTCGGGGTTGGCTTCCCGGGCCCCGTGAGTCATGGGGCCAAGCCGCCCGGGCCCCCTGCGCAGCCGGGCCTGTTATATTGAAAAAACAAATGGCGGCGATTCCCCATGCGCATGCGCAGAGCCAAGGTCCCGGTGCGCATGCGCAGGGCAAGTAGGGTGGGCCCGCTTCCCCCCCCCCCGCTCCAAACTTGGGACGGAGGGGAAGCACCGTTGCGAGCCGCGCGCACCAATTGTGCTTCTGCCTCGCATACCAACCCAGCTTCCCCCGTGCCCAGTCTTTCCAGGCAGCTGCCATGGAAATAGCCTGCCAGTCACTCACCCACCCAGTCACTAACCCACCAAGTCACTCACCCACCCAGTCAATCACTCACCCAGCCACTCAGTCACCAACCCACCCAGTCACTCAGTCACCTACCCACCCACCAAGTCACCAACCAACCCAGTCACTGTCAAAGTCACTCAGTCACCCAGTCACTCAGTCATCCAGCCACCCACCCAGTCACTCAGCCACCCACCCATCCGCCCAACCAGTCACTCAGTCACCCACCCAACCATTTAAAGTCACCCACCTAGGTAGTCACTTACCCAGGCAATCACTCAGTCACCCATCCACCCAGGCAGCCAGTCAGTCACCCACCCAGGCAGTCAGTCACCCACCCAGGCAGTCAGTCACCCACCCACCCACTTACCCACCCAGGCAGTCAGTCACCCACCCAGGCAGTCAGTCACTCACCCAGATAGTCAGTCACCCACCGTGGCAGTCAGTCTCCCACCCACTCACCCAGGCAGGCAGTCACCTGTCTTTTGTTGAAAATATAAAAATAAATAGATTGCATTGTAATGTTTTTTTTCCGTATTACAATATGAAAACAGTTAAATAAATGTTGCGCACTAATAAATATTTTTTTGTGGTAGGTACTCTACGGGTTCGGGGGGAGAGG
Organism: Ascaphus truei; assembly: GCF_040206685.1. NCBI lineage: Eukaryota > Metazoa > Chordata > Amphibia > Anura > Ascaphidae > Ascaphus > Ascaphus truei. The sequence continues at coordinate 141,822,659 of NC_134483.1, read as the reverse complement.
GGGGCTGCTCCTTTCATTTGTCCTGGGCCCCATGATTTCTGTTGGCGGCCCTGCTATTAAGTAACTCAAAGTTACATACTGTAATACCACTTTCATACTCTTAGACACTATTTAATTGGACAGTTAGAGTGCACAGATAAACGGGTATCTTTCGCTATCTCTCTCTTGATCTCAATATTATATTATACCCTAAACATAGCACCTGTCCATGTGGAATACTTCAATATCATTGAGAAGTTACAGTACACCACTAATTCTTTAAATTATTTATCACAGCACTAACTTGCTGGCGGAGAGTGAGGAGCATCAAGCGATTAAGGTTCTGGGCTGGCTGCTCCCGGCATGGAGCTGCTTGCTCCATTTTCTGGAGTTCAGCCCTGCCATGTCCTCAATACAGCCAAGCAGGGCTATGATATCATTAAATCCCATGCATTGCATGTCCAGCAGCTCCCTCTGTTACCCTACCAGCTGTACGTGAGAGAGGGTTGATGTCTGGCTTTTTGGTTCAGCCAGAGTGGATGGATTTACAGCAGAGGGGTCCAGATGGGACAGCTGAAGGGGCAGCAACTTGAATAGCAACTGGGGGTAGCTAGAGAAATACCAGCTGTGGCGCAGGTAGTGAAATACAGTAGCAGCTGTGGGGGCAGCTATTGGAATAGCATCTGGAGGGGCAGCTGGAGAAGCAGGATAAGTGGCTGTGCCCAACTCCATGTCATCCGTCAGCAAGAGAGCCACAGTGAGCTCCAGTGGGCGCTTCCTCTACAAGTGGCTCGGAAGCCTCGGGCATAGGCTGTGCCACTGCAGTCAATCTCTCTCTGGGGGCTATGCACTAAGCTCTGTTAAGTCACTTTTAGAGCGCAAAGTGCTCTTAGAACGTGCTTTTGTGCTCAACCCGGTGCACAAAGCAACACAAACAGGCACTTTGCGCTCTAAAAATGACTTTTTTTCAGGAATTATTTCTAAGTCAAGCTTTGCTTGTTCGTAATCCTGTTTGCGTTAAATTCTGCCCTTAAGCGGGATGTACTAAGCAATGCATCCTTAGCGTACGCGAAAGTTGCATTGATCAGAACACGTCAGGTCAGAGTAGACGCAAAGAAATCTGGAATTAGAAAAAATTGTTGCTTTTCATCTTTGCATGCGCAACACCCATACAACAGGCCAGCGGGTGTCCCCGGCTGACCCCACGGGGGTCCGGGGGTCCCCGACTCACCAAGAGGGGGTCCCCGTGGGAGTGCGGGGGGCCCCGCGGCCGTCCCGGGGTAACCGCGGGACTGCGGTACCAATGTTGCACATCCAATAATAATAAACAATATCTATAACCAAATACACCCCCCTAACACATACTATACAGTAATGGGCAAAATTACTACTATCCACATATGGATAATAATGCATTTGCCCATTTAAAATACATATAACTTTCAATAAATACAGTAAAAACATATTCCACTTACCTTTTACAGGCACCCACGATGAAGGCCGTCTTCATCCTCATCTTCATCCTGCCCATGCCCCCTCCAATACTGCAAGACATACACAAGAATAAAAACATCCAATGTAATGTCCCCTAAACCCTTAATCACCATAGCGGTTAATAACCGCTACAGGCATTAAGGGGTTAACCCACCCTCACCTACCACTCAGGAGGCCTACATACCATCGCCCACTAACACCCCCACCCCGTGAGGCCTAACCACCCTCACCTACTACCCAGCCGGGAGGCCTACCCACATACCCCTGGGGCCAATACCCCCTCCCCCCACCCCCAGTACCCATAATAAAAACAATACACAGCCCCAAAATAGACATCATTCTAATTATTAAATACATAACCTACCCCCTGTGCCCCCCCCCCCCCATAAATACATGATTTATTCTTTTACATACAGGGTTCATACCCCAGGCCCATGGGAGTCCCCGGTGGGCCTGACGGGTCACCTCACAGACCTACAGGTTACCAGCATCATGTTTCACACAGGGTTTTTTTGTTGTTGACCAAATCACATGTTTTTCACGGCCCAATCAGGACCGTGGGAAACATTTGACCAAAATGTGACGTCATAGGCCTATAAAAGCCTATGTCGACTCATTTTGAAGCTAGTCACAGAGGAGGGAACATCCCCCCTCCTAAGAAGAGAAGAAGGGCGTGGTGTAAGAAGATGGAAGAAGACGGAAGAAGCCAGAGAAGACCCCAAAAGACCCCAAAGAAGAAAAGAAAACCCCAAGACAGACGGGAAGGATTACAAATAGAAGAACAAGACACCGTTATGGATTGTAATGGTTTTTTATTTTATGGTTTACCTGTGGATTGGTTCCTGTGCTTCCGGGTCGCCTGGATTTCGGTGAGTGGGCATCTAATGTTGAGTAAACAAAAGAAAAGTTTATTATTTTTACTTTTACAGGTTTTTTTGATTTTTCATTCATGTCTTTTATTTTTTCTGTCCCATTTAATGCCCGTGAATGTAGCTATGTACCTATGTATATACATACATTCACGGACACTGAATGGGTGTATTCTATGTGAATTTTGTATGGAAATGCATTGTTTTTTATGCTGTATTATTGCCCCTGTATTTTATGTATATCTATCTATATGGACAGACATACAGGGATAATAATTGATTGTTTTGCTAATGTTTATGTTCTTTTCATGTATGGCTAATGTATTTATCAGCTTTATTTTGTCATTGTTGTGAATAATGTAATTTGTATTTAGTTACAGGTTAATTGTAATGGCTTCTTTATGGTACTTAGATTAGAATGATGGTGGTTACTTTAAATTAGAATTATTTTGGCAATGGTTTGGCTTTAGGAATTGAACAGGGAATTGTATAATTGATTTGTATTGTATTGTAATTGTTTGAGGAAATGGATTAATTGACTGATGCTAATTGTATTGATGTTGCTTAGTTTATATTTGATTTTCATGATGGCATTGCTGGTTAGGGGACATTGTTCATTTTACATTTTATTGTTACATATATTTTGCATAGTGTTACATGATGCACAGATTAATTGTATCATGTACACACTCAATGCAATTGTGTGACATTTCATATACATTTGTGTAGCTGCTGGTTTCTTGGGTTATATTTACAATGGCTGCTGGATTTATTTTAACATGCAATGTGGTGATTTTGAGATTAAAAATTCATGTTTTGATTTGTGCATGTTTTATGTGTTTAATAATGGGCAAATTATCTATTATCCATATCTGGATATTAGTTATTTGGCACATTATTGTACTGTATGTGTTTGGGGGGTGGGGGATGTATGTATTGAATGTATAGGTCAGGTTTATTTATTTTACATTCAGGGTTGGTTCCTTCGTTCTGCGTGAGACCTCTGGAGACTACCTGAGGTATCCTCGGGTATCTCACGGGTACCAGGCTGCGTGGTCCATGGGTGACACCTGAGGGGAAGAACCGGTGGCACCACATCTGTGGGGGCACCGCGGACCCATAGTCTGCGGGGAAGAACCGGTGGCCTCACATCCTTGGGGGTACCGCGGACCCGTAGTGTGCGGGTAAGAACCGGTGGCCTCACATCTGTGGGGGCACCGCGGACCCGTAGTAAGCACCCGTGGGTCCCCAAACCCCCGTGGGAACCACCCGAGGCCCCTCAGATACCTGTGGGTCTGACCCGGGGCTCCCAGACATCCGCGGGCCTACCGTGGGGACCCAATTGACGCACTTAAATACTTAAGGGGGGACCCGCGGAGACCACCTGGTGGGCCAAGGCGCCTGGCGGGACCCACCAACAGGCCTCCAGAACCTGTAAGAAACAAGTTGCTGGTACCCTGTAGGTCTGTCAGGTGACCCGCAGGGCCCACCGGGGACTCGCGTGGGGCTGGGGTATGAACCCTGTATTTAAAAGGATAAATCATGTAATTATGGGTGGGCACAGGGGGTGGGTAATGTATTTAATAAATAGAATGATGTTTATTTTGGGGCTGTGTATGGTTTTTATTGTGGGTACTGGGGGTTGGGGGAGGGAGTATTGGCCCCAAGGGTATTTGGGTAGGCCCCCCGTCTGGGTAGTGGGTGAGGGTGGTTAGGCCTCACAGGGTGGGGGGGTAGTGGGGGAGGGTATGTAGGTCTCCCGAGTGGTGGGTGAGGGTGGGTTAACCCCTTAATGCCTGTAGCGGTTAATAACCAGTATGCTGATTAAGGGGTTGGGGGACATTACATTGGCAATTGTGATTGTTGTGCATGTTTTGCAGCACCAGAGGGGCATGGGCAGGATGAAGATGAGGATGAAGACGGCCTTCATCGTGGGTGCCTGTAAAAGGTAAGTGTCATATATATTGCCTGTATTTATTGTAATTTATATGTATTTTAAATGGGCAAATGCATTATTATCCATATGTGGATAATTTTAATTTTGCCCATTACAGTACTGTATGTGTTAGGGGGCGGGAGGATGTGTGTTGTTTATTGGGGGCAATTGTCCCCAATAAACATGCTAATGTGTCTTAACCCCTTCATTGCCTTAGCGGCTATCCGCTAAGGTAATGAAGCTGCATTAATGTAAATTTTAATAATAGTGTGCGGGAGCAGGGGGTCCCCTGAGCTGAACCGCATTGGTTTCAGCCTCGGGGACCCCCTGCTTTAGGAGATACAGGCTCCTTTATGGGGTGCCGGTATCCCCTGCAGAATTTAAATGTCCCGGTCACGTGACGCGGGAGCTTTAAAGTGCAGGGGATACTGGCACCCCATAACGGGGCCTGTAACTCCTGAAGTAGGGGGTCCTCTGACCTGAAACCAATGCGGTTCAGGTCCTGAGACCCCCTGCTCATGTACACTATTATTAAAATGTATTAGTGTACAATCGCCTGTAACAGCCTTGCATGGAGATGGCAAATCTCCATGCAAATGTTACATGCGGCTTTTTTTTCTATCAGCTAGCGTACGTAAAGTTTAAGTGCGCTAGCAGAGGGAAAAAAGCTTGCACGCACGATAAGCCAGTTTTGGGCTCGTCCGATAGAAAATGGGCTCAGGGCCTTAGTAAATCGCGCCTTGCATGGAGATGGCAAATCTCCATGCAAATGTTACATGCGGCTTTTTTTTCTATCAGCTAGCGTACGTAAAGTTTAAGTGCGCTAGCAGAGGGAAAAAAGCTTGCACGCACGATAAGCCAGTTTTGGGCTCGTCCGATAGAAAATGGGCTCAGGGCCTTAGTAAATCGCGCCGCTGGCTTCATTTTTTATCGGACGTGCTCATTTTTTTCAGCCCAGCGAGAAAGCTCAGAGCTTAGTCCATAGCCCCCTCTGTATGATGGACCAGAAAAAGAAATCAATCATGTCAGGAAATACATTCATACAGAATGTGGGTACATGTAAGCATATTTGGTTAGATTTGCAAGCCATAAACAGCCATTTTTTTTTCACATGTCTATTTATTTTTTTATCACATTCTAGCATTAGAATACTGTATATAGAGACCCTGATTAACAAACTTTTTCCAAACTTTAGAAGGCATTTACTGTACTCACTCACGTGCACATGAATGAGAGCTGATGCATGCTATAGTTTATAACCTTTTTGTGGTGCAATTACATTTAGAGTGACCTCTCATTTTCAAGCATGTCCTGGGCATTGTTACTTTCAAACTAACTATTTCTAACAAGTTTGCAATAGCTTTCAAAGAAATCTTTAATGCATTTAGACAAGAAGATGATTTGAAAAGGATAATAGATAAAGCAGTGGAGTGATCTTTATCAGAATAAAGAGCAACAAGATTATTCAGTGAACCTTAAGGCTAAGGCCCCGCTCCCAGAGTCAGCGCACCCGCACTGCTGACAGGCGGTGCACTGAGATACACAGACCGCGATAGGTTTGACAGGGAGGGGGGGCGTGGCTTGAGCAGAGGGACCTGCTACTCTCCCCCCCCCCTCCCTCCACGTACTGCAGGAGGGAGCTGCTACTCTCCCCCCACTCCCTCCACGGGCTGCAGGAGGGACCCGCTACTCTCCCCCCCCTCCCCGGACTGCAGGAGGGAGCTGCTACTCTCCCCCCACTCCCTCCACTGGCTACAGGAGGGACCCGCTACTCTCCCCCCCCTCCCTCCACGGACTGCAGGAGGGAGCTACTACTCTCCCCCCCCTCCCTCCAAGGGCTGCAGGAGGGACCCGCTACTCTCCCCCCCCCCTCCCTCCACGGACTGCAGGAGGGAGCTGCTACTCTCCCCCCCCCTCCCTCCACGGGCTGCAGGAGGGACCCGATACTCTCCCCCCCCTCCCTCCACGGACTGCAAGAGGGAGCTGCTACTCTCCCCCCCCTCCCTCCACGGGCTGCAGGAGGGAGCTGCTACTCTCCCCCCACTCCCTCCACGGGCTGCAGGAGGGACCCGCTACTCTCCCCCCCCCTCCCCGGACTGCAGGAGGGAGCTGCTACTCTCCCCCCACTCCCTCCACTGGCTGCAGGAGGGACCCGCTACTCTCCCCCCCCTCCCTCCATGGACTGCAGGAGGGAGCTGCTACTCTCCCCCCCCCCTCCCTCCACGGGCTGCAGGAGGGACCCGCTACTCTCCCCCACCCTCCCTCCACGGACTGCAGGAGGGAGCTGCTAGTCTCCCCCCCCTCCCTCCACGGGCTGCAGGAGGGACCCGCTACTCTCCCCCCCCCTCCCTCCACGGACTGCAGGAGGGAGCTGCTGCTCTCCCCCCCCTCCCTCCACGGGCTGCAGGAGGGACCCGCTACTCTCCCCCCCCCCCTCCCTCCACGGACTCGGGCTGGAGCACTCATACATACACACATACACACACACACAGGCAGGCAGGCAGGCACTCACGCACTCATACACACACACGCGCACACACATGCAGGCACTCACGCACTCACACAGACAGAGGCAGGCACTCAGGCACACACATACACACACACACACAGACAGGCACGCACGCACTCAGACACACACACAGACAGGCACTCACCTGCTTTCACTCCACACTCCTCCCCGCTCCCGGAAGCCTCTCCTCCTCCCGAAGCCTCCCCTCCCCATTGGCTCACAGCCACACCACGTGACGCGTCAACGCTAGGAAACACCATTCTCTTGTGTCTCCTAGCGGCTGACGCGCCACAGCGTGTGCCGCCAGGGGGGACCGGGACCGGCTCGCGAGGATTCCCCTGCTGGTGGGGAACTCGCTACATTGCCGCCCGCGCCAACGAGCGCAGCGGGACCGAGGCCTTAGACTAGATGCAGGCTGCTGATGTTGAATCTTAGGAGATAAGGTTTCACAGTAACTCGTTGAGATACTGAGACTTTTTAAGTGTTGCTTAAACTAGTATTCTTATGATTAGTGAGCAGTTTTATGGTCCTCAAATAGGCAAAGGATTACTTTAAACTAATTGATCCTTTACTTCAATATGAAAGGTATGCTTATAGTGTTTTATACAGACATTTCTGATACATTATTTAATACCAACTTTATTTCATATAGCGCTTTTGGATACATTTGAAAGCCATAGGGAAGCATATGCTATGTGATTGGCTGTCTTCCCGCCCTTTACATGATGTCACATCATTAAACAAAAAGGGAAGCCATCACAGGGTGCATCCACCAATCAGATTGGTGATGTACGATTTGTCACTCAAATGTGATGTCACAGGCCTTATATAAGGCCTGTCACATCTCATTTGACCCCAAAAAGCCATCGGATCAACATCTGCATCTGATGGAGAAAGAAGAGAAGAAAGAAGAAAAGTAAGAAGAACTACTGTACTCATGAGAGACTCTTCTTCATGAAACTGAGGATCATGGACTTATTTGCATCATGCTGCTGAGGATCATTGCATTGTGGGGCAAGAGTTGATGTCGCAGTTGGATGAGGATGGTAAATGTTCATCCCGGCAAAGGTAAGAAACACATTGATTGGATTTTATTTAATTGTGTATTTTTTTTAGGATGCCCATTGACTGGCAATGTGTTTATCTATGCCCCCCAGAGAGTGTATATAACCACATTGACTATCAATATGTTTTTGGCAAATGTTTTAGCTTGCCCATTTATTGTCATAGTTTCAATCCATTCCCATATTGTGGGCATGATTTAACACTGTGACAATCAATGGGTTTATTGTCAAAAATGTTTTTATTTAATGTCATACTTTTATTTAGTGGTTGTTTTCCATTTTTAGTTTTCCGATTCATTGTCATTGTGGCAATCCATGCACATATTGTTGGCATGGTTTACCACAATGACAATTAATGGGTAGAGAGGTGGAGGGGGGGTTAGTTACCCCAGGGAGGTTGGTTGGGCTGGCCATGTGGGTAGCGGGAGGGGGTTTAAACCCTTAAATACCGTACCGTTTTATACCCGCTAAGGTAATTAAAAGGTTACAGGCCAGTAGTTAGTTTTTTTTAATTGTATTTACTCACTGAAGACAAGGAGGACGAGGACAGCCTCCAACCTGGCAGGGGTAGGTACAACTTTTATTTACTATATGTTGTATGGGTAATATTTTATTTTTAATGGGCAAATACGCTATTATCTAGATGTGGACAACAGGAATTGTGCCCATTATTCTGCTGTATGTGTTGGGGGGGGGGAAGTTGTTGGGGGTGGAGGGGGTGGGTAGTAGGGTTGTTGTATTGTAATGTTTATTGGGGGTAGAGGGGATGGGTGAAAGTGGTAGTTGCCCTGGGGTGGGTGGTTAGGCCTCTCGGGTGGGTAGTTGGTGGGGTATCCCCTTCATTACCATAACAGTTACTAAGGTAATGAGGGGGTTAACCCCTCCCACAACCCTCCTGGTAGGCATAACCACCCACCCTGGAGCAATGTACTCAGGATTAACCACTCCTTTGCCTTAGCAGAAGCTGGTATTTCTCTGCATTGTTTAAATGTCCCGCCCACGTGACATGGGGCCTTTAAACATAAGTTACCGGTACCCCATATCAGGGCCTGTAACTCTGGAAGTACAGGGTCCCTGGGGCTGAAATTAATGCAGTTCAGCTCCGGAAACCCCCTGCTTCAATACTGTCTTATAAAAATAAAATAAAAGCCGCACAATTGCATGTTAGAGGCGTGCAGGGAAAGTGACTGATTCAGTCTACTCTTACTGTGTTTCCCATACAGACTGATGCAGTCTGGTAGGATTCACACATCGGGAATCCCATTCAGAAGAAGGGACCCTGTTGTGTTTATCCTGATGGGCCATGTCTCCTTACTGGTACTCTGTGAGCACAAGTGTGAGCAGTGTGGCCAACCATAAGATTACATTGGTTCATGCTAGATATACTATAAATATTAGGCATCTTGGTGGTTGTACCAATTTTAATGTGTATTGTTTTGTGGAAGTTTTCTAGGTGCTGATGTTAGTATATTATATTGTTGAACTGATTAATAAATTATATGGATTTTGAGTGCACCTTTTATTGAAGGTTTTTTTCCCCTCTATTTGTATAGTTGTAAGAGTATGTCCTCCTCTTAGCTTGTACCCAGGAAGATATTTAGATGGTTTTATGCTGCAATAGATTATTTGGTATAATTATATATTGAGTGCAGGTTACATTTGTTTGTATGGCTTACATACATTACCTACCAGCCAACATAAATAAAATAGCCTAACTTATGTATTCTTAAATATTACTGATTTACTGTACAAAACCTAATCAAACTTAAATTACAAAAAAGCTGCAATGATTTACGATATTAAGTGGTCAGGGATTTTAAATCAATATTTATCAATTCTTGCTGATGTTAGGTAACAAAGGAACTGTAAAGGCAATTTGTATAAAAATATATATATATATTGAGATTAAGTAAATTAAGTCAAACTGCTTTTCCACAAGAATTGTATTCCAACAGTATGACTATCATAAATAATGTAAAACAAATCATTTATATTTATTAATAACAATTGTAAATAATTAAAAAATAAATACAATTATGTTTTAATTTAAATTCTATCAATCAGGTATCAAAAATTTGTCAACATTCATTACAAACAATGAATTATGCCCTATATGTATATTGTATTGATACATACAACACACATTTTATGAAGGTTTGTACTACATTTTAGAACTAATCATGTGATGGTCACATGTTAATGCAAAGATTGTAGGCAAATGCAACTGACCAGAACATTAGGGCCAGAACACTGTGATGTCATCACATTGACATTAGAATGGGAGACATGTTGCTAAGTTGTATCTTCTGCAGGAGTAGACACAACTCTTTGGTTAAAATTCTGTGTGCTTTAGGCTAGGTAGGCAGCTGACTGCAGCATTGTGAAGTCACCTGAGCTCATTGGTGACATAATAATACACTGAATGTAGGTAAACTACAAATGCTGAAGCCTCCCAGAAGGAGTTATCATTCGTGGTCAGCATGGAGCAAAAGAAGATAGTTTTCTTTCGTCAGTGTTTATGACATTAGTAAGGCAAATTAAGTAAGAGAGAAAAGTTGTGAGTGCCGCTTATTCTAACAAGGGGCAGCTGAGAGGGGCATTGGATACCAATCCAGATGCCCATGTGGAATTTAGGATAGTTGTTAAATTGGCTGAATATTCCCCATTAAAGCATCAGTTACCCCCACAAAAACAAAGACATTAGTTTGCTTTTGATTATTCTGGTGTTTCATTCTGCAACAATGGAGATTTCAGGGGTGCATTCATTGGTGATGGGGTGGAGGCTCTGGTTGTACAGAAAACCCCATTCCTCCATCTCTCATGCAGCAGTGAAGCCAGAAGGACCCTAGGTGAGTTGGGGTCTGGTTTTGACCCTTTTGTATTATCTGTAGTGTAATATTTGTTTAGGTTAACGCTCACACATGTATTTTCAAACTCTGCCTTTTGAAACCCCCCTCTAGAAATTCTGGGTTTGCCCCTTGATTTTGGTAACTGACTCACTAAAAAAGAACACTGTGTAACTACAAGTAGACTGACTCTGAGTTCTTGTGGTGATAGGGGATTAACCATGTCACTAGTAAGGGCATTATACCCGGCTGGTTAACCCTAAATCGTGTTGGGACTGAAGAGGTTAATTGTGTGTGCCCGTAATGACCTGTTGTCCCTTGCATCATCTTTATTGTCCCCATTTTACAGCCCAGAACCTAGCAGCAGCTATGTGAATATGTGTAAAATGTGCAATTGTATTTGCGACACAAGGGGGAGCTGCTAGTGCTAAACCAAGCGCTGATTGAAGAAGCGTGCCAGTGGGTAAGTGGCTACTTTGATGCTGAGTATTGCTTCCTAAGCCGCAGACGTCTAAACCACAAACTTAATTGAATAAGTGGTCCGCGGTCCGAGTTGGAGTGCCTACTCGCAACAATGTATCCACCCGGCTTGTTAGCCACTTAACTTGAATGGGGAAAGTGCGCCAGCGTGGGAACTAGGTCAAACCGCAGACCACTTCACAGAACCCATTCAATTAAGTGGCTAACTTGCGCTAGGAAAGAGCTAGCGATCTAATTTTTGGATCCCAGTTAGCTGAAGAAATACAACACACATACATATTTGTTTTATATTGTTTATACATATAGAACCACATATAAAAAATAAAGTGTGTTTCAGAGCTGGTTTTAAATCCTTTAACATGTAAATATGGTAAGGGTGGATGAGCTGAGGGATTTCTCATCTCCGTACTTCAAAGGGCACAGTGGGCAGTCAGTGCCTCAGTATCTAGCGAAGTCCGGAGTTGAAAAGCCTCAGAGACCATAGGTGTTAAGTCAGCAAGGATATTGTTAAGTACCAGAAACCAGTCAAATATATGGGCTGTTCACACCTTGTGGCCAGATCCCAGACTTACAGTCGCCAGGTAAGGGGTTGGTCCCGGTATGCTAAACAGCCTAGGTGCCATCTTCGTGCATGCTCTTGGCAGCCTGGGAAGCAACTTCTGCCCGTTTTATGAACTACTGGCAAGTCTGGGATAGGTGGGAGAAATGTTCCCACGGGAGGGTTTGGTTGTGCATGTTAGGTATAGGGCCATTAAACCTATAAAGATGCCTGCTGCCCAATCCCTGGGAGTTCCATTGCAAGATTTCATCGGATTCCCCAAGTCCCAGCGTCAGCAGTTCCGGAGTGTGAGGGGTTAATTATATCATAACCAAGGACCGTGCCCCTCTTCTGGAATTCGTTAGAGCTAAGGGTTCCCGAATGAACCCTGTAAGGACTGAACGAACTTTTAACTTTCGGCGGAGATATACGGGTGGCAACTTGTCCCCTAGCCAGGAACTGTTACGTGGATCAATTCGCGCACCCTCTTGCATGCGTGCAGGGGTGTACAGAGACTTTGTTTCGTTTCAAGGACATTTGATTTCGTTTCCCCATCCCAGTAAGTGTTTTGTCCAGTGTATTGTGAAGATTTGTGTGTTTGTCTGAAAATAAATAAATTACAATTTATTTTGCCCGCCTTGATGTGCTCAAACTAGAATCCCGGTATTAATGTGTGTATAAGTCTTGGTCTCCCGTGACAGTTCTAGACTGAGATAAGATTATATGGTTCAGATCCTGTCTGATAAACCAATGGTCAAAGAAGGGGAGAGGCCCTCAGTAAAAAAAATGTTTTTGATAATTTGAAGGGCTCTTAGAAAGACATAAAGAAGCAATCAGAGAGTTAGGGGTGTGAAATAGCAGTGAAGAGAGAGCAGCATTCACCAAGCTAGAGACAGATACAGCAGAGGTGCCACATAAGAGCAGTCCTATGAAGGTGGTAGTTGCTCCTACTCCAGATGAGACATCTCCAGGGGATGCAAAAGAGTGCAGCCCCCACTCCACATACAATTCCGACACACACACACACACACCTGCCCACCTCAAACCCAACATGCACACCAACATACAAAATACAAATACATACTTATTGATCAACATCTAAAGTATTATGAATCTTTCTGATTTAAACATATGACAACACAGAGAATGACTATTGTGTTGTTCCTGTTTCTATGGGAAATGCAATAATACAATGTTACATTTTTGTTTTTTGATGTGACTATTTCATAATAAAAAAGTAATTACTCTCCTGCTGTTTCTTTCTGATTAATTCTCAGCATTCTATCTCCCAACTCATTTTATTCCTCTATGTCACAAGTATAGCTTATAAAGATAAGTGGCTGATAAAAGATCCTGACTCACAGTTATAAATTATTCATTCAAAAGATTAATAAAGAATCAACATTGCTCTCTGTGTAAACCTTGCACAAACTTATGCATACACATACGCACACATTTCTCCTAAAAGAAATGTTAGCACAGCCAATGATTTTCTTCATGACCTTGCATTGTTAATGTCTAAACAAATGTTTGAAACCCCTTAATTTATGAAGGATTCATTTTGTTAAATATATTATCTAAATATATTAATTGGTCTCATAGATTGTCTTGTACATGACTCATTTTATTTGGTGGGCGAAAGATTTAATATTTTGTTTAGATCATTCTGTTCCATTTTATCTAGGTTTACATAAATTTAACTGCTTATTCTTTATGCATATTTTTTTTCAATCTGTGTGGTCCCTAAATTGAGTGTTTCTTTTTCATACTTCATTAAGGATAGGCTTTGAAATCCAAACCAGAATAAACTTATGTGAAAGTGAGACAAAATAAACTGGGCAAACTTTTGAATTCAGATAGAAAATATTTGGTGGAAGTGTGAACTTAAAAAAAATGTTGCCCTAGAATTTTCTTTCCCCTGGTTCTGTTATGTCCTGTTAGAACTCTTATTTTTTGGTCTTTCCAGGTTAGGGGTTGATTTGTGTTCAGTTATTATTAATTATATTTTGCACCAGTTTATTATGTGGTATGTGTTTGAGTTTGTCTCTTGTGTTTTTATGATGCATTGCTAATAAAGTCCATTTTTCTATTTTTCCATTACATACTATTTGAGTGCTCCGTTGTTTTGACCCTTCTTTTTTCTTTTTGTGTTCATAAATTCCTTTGGGTTGGTCGCGATCGGAATAAGCTAGTTTTCTAATTTTGAGTGCAGTGAGGAATAAAGAAACCATGCACACACATATAAAGTTTATAGTAGTGGCACAAGCAGAACATACTGTATTAATAAACTGTGTTATACTGTGTTATACTGTTGGGTTTAAAAAGACAGGAAAACTTTTTTCTGTGAGCCCGGGAAAAATCCTTTAGCATGCAAATATGCTAAGGGTGAATGAACTGAGGGATTTCTCAACTCTGTGCTTCAAAGACACCCTGCAGAGGGGTGCCTCAATGTCTATGAGAAGTCCGGAGTTGAAAAGACTCAGCAAACCTAGGTGTTAGGAGGGCCGGGATATTGTGAGTGCCAGATACCGGTGTAAAGAATGTTTACTTCACACTTAGTGGCCAAAACCCAGACTAAGTGTCGCCAGGTAAGGGGCTGACCCTGGTATGCTAAGGAGCTCAGGTGTGAAGTTGACACATGCTCTGTGCAAACCAGGAGGCAGCTCCTGCCCTTTCTTTGAAGTACTGGCAAGTCGGGGATAGGTGGGGAAAATATTCCCACGGGCGGGATTGGGTGCATATGTTAACTATAGGACCCTGAACCCTATAAAAATGCCTGCAGCCCAGTCCCAGTCAGATTCAGCTGATTTTAACAACGATTTGACCAAGTTCCAGCATCTGCGGTTCCGGAGTGTGAGGGGTTAATTATATCGTAACCAAGGATCATCCCCTTCATCTGGAATTCGTTAGAGCTAAGGGTTCCTGAACGAACCCTGTAAGGACTTAAACTTTTTTCCTGTTGGCTAAGATATAAGGCTGAGAAGTTGTGCCCTAGCCAGGAACTGCTACACGGATCCTTTTGCGCACCCACTTGCATGCGTGCAGGGGTGCCCAGAGACTTTGTTTCGTTCAAGGACATTTATTTTCATTTTCCACATCCCAGTATGTGTTTTATTAAGTGTATATTGTGAAGATTTGTGTGTCTGTCTGAAATGAAATAAATTACAATTAATTTTACTGAACTTGTGTGCTCAGGGCAGAATCCCGGTATTAATGTGTGTATAAGTCTTGGTTTCCCGTGATATTTTCCTGCTTTAGCTCCCCCCCCCGCCCTTCCTAATTAAAAGAAAAATGCAAAACCCAAACTACTGTAATCAAGTTCCAGCAAACCTAAAAATCCATGATTTTTTTTTCAAACAAAACACAAATGAAAGTGCTAACCCTTAGGCTGTGATTATAGTGCCGATGCCGGCGTTCGCCGTCGGAACAAATCCCTAATCCCAATAGAGGCGCACATAGTGCGGTGGACCTCGACCGTGCGGATGAACGACCGCATTTTGGAAAGACAAAATACTTTGGCATTCCAAGCGATGGCCGCATGCCGTCCTCGTCACATGATGCGTTTCAGCCAATGAGGGCAAAACGCTCATGTGACTTCGTGGCCACGCCTCCCCATCGCCTGAACATCTCTTCAAAGCACAGTTCACACATCGCGCCAGCGGCAGGTGTGCGCACGTGCACGTGCTCCATCTCATCCTTACATTACAAAGCCGTTGGAAAAAATGGTGACATGTTGAGCTACAACATTGGCTTGTATAATTATTTCAGGTTGTATTCAGAATGGAATATTATTATAAAAATGTAAAAAAATAAAAAATTCCATAGAATACAACCTAGCTATATTTAAAAAATAATATCACAACCTATATATTCAGTGATGAACAATGCTTGTGTTAGAACATCTTTAATAATCACATTTAATGGAAGAGTATATAGTGAAAAAAATTCTCTAAATAAACATTTGTGTTTTGACCTGTAAAAGTTTGTAAAGCAAACATTTGCAGTTGATGGATCAAACTGTGACATTTTGTAATGTATTGACACTGAAAGATTAATTCTGAACACTTGTCTCCTAGGATCAACATATCAAGTTACAGTGAGGGAATTGGGATGTGTCAGTAGAAGGAGTTCAAAAGAGTTAAGCGTCAAAATAAATAGAGGGATCTATCAAGTTCTGTGTCTGGCTTGTCTGCATTAAAAAACACCTGCATTATTTAAAACCAAAAAAAAAAGAGACCCATGCCATTCTATTGCATATAGTATTGCTTATCACAAAATTATGAAAATGGTATAATGTCTGTGTGCCTTTACTTTATGCATACTAGCACATAACATAACATAAGTATGGCTCCTATAAAATCATAGTGTAAATATATAAATATAATGGGCTTTTTTTCTTGTGGTACGGGGGATACATGGTATCCCCACCTTTTTCATACTTCGAAAAAATACAATTTAAGTATCGATTTTTGCCCGATTATAAAGAGAGGCTTTTTTTCAATAAAGTTATATTGAAATGTCTATACTCACCTTATAATTGGGCTCTGCTGCAGAGTGCGCAGCCGCTCTTGTGTAAGTGAGTAACACAGCAGCCGTTTGTGCAAGCTCGAGATCTCACAAAATTTGTTGAAGGACCACAGTATCCCCATCTTTTTTTTGCTGAACAAAGCACTCTAAATATATGTAGCCCTCCTTCCTCCACTCTCTGGGAGATAATGTGTCTATGGGGTATGTGGTGCTTTAACTGTGGCTCACTGGTGGTCTGAGCCTCCGGCGCTTGGAGCCTGGGGTGTACCTGATTCACTAGGTGACAGCGTCTCCACCTGCACAGGATCCTAATTAGATGGCATACCCCCGCACAGGAACTCACAATAATAACACAAGGCATATAACTATAACCTTTTACTAAGAATATACTGTATATATAGATAAGCAGATAACGGCAGCAATGACAATGGCAACACCACTGGTTACAGCTATACCTTCGCCACGCAGGGACTTATCTCACCATAAGAAAGCTGGAGAATGACCTCCAATATTCCAATGCTAAACAATCACGTAGAGGTATATAGGCAAATATACAGCCGCTGTCCAGGTACAACAAGGGAAGTGGTCTCAATGCAGGTATATAATAATGATAAAGTTATAGGATAAGGGGTGGCTTCATGGTATAACTAAACCAACCGGGGGCCCAATAGTAGATAGGAACTAGAGGTACATGGTGATCTGACCACAGACACACCACCTGTAAGCTCAATATATGACCCAAAAATGCTGCCCTAGTAACGCCGACTAGTAACCCTGCCACCCCAACAGCTGAGCTGTGTAGATGAGAGAGACTCCCATAACCTGTATAACATGCGGGTACACTGCTGCTGGAACCAGGAAAGCAGGGCGCTCCAGCGCATGGTTCTAACGGATGCCGCTACGGCTCTGCTGTCTGGCGCACGCACCAACTCCTCAGCCCGTCGATGTAGATGACGTAGGGGCCGCGTCACGGGAACAAACAACTACGCTTCACCTGGGACCCGGCATACAGTGCGCTCCGGCACGTAGTTAGTCTGGGGGCCGCATCCAGAGAGCAAACAGCTGTGCTCTGACTGGGGATCCAGCATGCAGTGCGCTCCAGCGCGTTGTTCGTCTGGATACCGCCTCTGCTGAATAGTAATGATCAGCACCTGCTAATAGTATGAGACCTCTGTGTGCTCCATTCCAAAATAGTGAATAAAGTAGAAAAAATTAATGGTCACTACTCCCTTGTAACGACACAAGCTTGGTAGATTAAAAATTTAATTTTATTACAAATAGGCACTGCTATGGGCACGAGTTTTGCACCTTCATACGCCAATTTGTTTATGGGTTTTTGGGAGTCGCATTTTATTTATCACATTAATAATTATTTTCGTCACAATATCGTCTTTTTTAAGAGATATATTGACGATTTGATTCTAATTTGGAAAGGTGATGAGCACTCTATATTTTCTTTTGTTCAATATTTAAACACAAATGTTTATAATATTAAATTCACTTTTGAGCACAATATTAATCACATTCATTATTTAGATTTGACCCTGTATATTGACAGTGATATGAATATCCAGACTGATATTTATTGGAAAGAGAATCCCAGGAATATGCTTCTCAATGCACGGAGTTGTCATCCCCGTTCATTGATTAGGAATATACCTGGATCTCAATTTATGAGATTGAAGAGACTTTGCTCTAATAATGATATTTTTCTGTCAAGGTCCAAAGAAATGTTTGACAGATTTTTGGCCAGGGGCTATTCTACAAAGGACATACAGGCAGCCTTTGTTAAAACTGATTCTATGGACAGAGATGTTCTTATTCGGAAGACTGGATCTAGGTCTAAAAGATCAAAAATGTCATCATATAATACTACACAGAGTCTATTTTTTATAACTACCTATAGTTCACAATCATCTCAAAATTCAAAAATTATATCCAAACATTGGCATACACTTTTATTGGATGATGATATT
>NC_134483.1:141601941-141799441 GCF_040206685.1 Ascaphus truei | reverse complement strand
AGCAGTTACCCGCTAAGGTAATGAAGTGGCCTGTACATGCATTCTTCCTGCCTCGGATGCATGCCGGGGGCCTGTGGTGCTGGTATTAATGGTATCACCTCTGGAGACCCCCGGCATCAATCCGAGTCAGGAAAAGGGCCTGATTTTTTTTTAATGTCCCCTAACGCCGCTCAGCTCATGCTTCTTGCCAACATTTTTTGGCGGAGCTATTTGGAGAACATCTCTCCATTTTATTGGCGCGATCAGCAGCGAGATGCTGATCGGGCTACCTGCATACGGCGGGTTTTAAAACTGGTGAGATAAGGCTTCTCGCCACCCGCGCGGCGAGTTTTTAAAACAAAAAAAAAAAACTGGCGGTTTTTCCTCATATCGCCAGTTTCTCGCCATTTACTAAATTTCTGTAGGCATATTTGGCGAAAACCTGGCGAGATTGCGCTTCTCGCTGCTCTCTGCATAGGCCCCTATGTATGTATTGGTATATATACATTTTTTCTATTAGTTATACATATAATTTATGATATGTGTTACTATAATATATATATATTTCTTCATTTTCTCAGTTATTATTAATTCATATTTATGATGCATTTGTTCTTAGTATCTTGTTCTTTAATAGATACTTTCATTATCTTGCTTCCATGATTATTTGTTTATTTATTTATCCATAGCGCTTGACATCATATTCTTTGTTTATAATTTTTTGTTTTTTATTGTGTGTTTTTATATGGATGTATACATATATGGTTGACCTTTTCTGTGCAGACTAGTCAGTGTTAATGTGTCACCAATTACATATGTTTCTATTCTAATGTAATCATTGTTATCCGCTGAGTCTGATTTATAGCTGTCCAATCAGATCTTGGTTGCTTCTATATAGACGTGTCTGCTATCAGAAAAAATGTACTCTTTGATAAAGTCCCATGTCGGGATGAAACGCGTCAGAGTGGTCTTATCCATGTTGTCCAGTCTTTTTTGTAATAAAATTTATTTTTTAATCTACCAAGCTTGTGTCGGTACAAGGGAGTAGTGACCATTCATTTTTTCTACTTTATCACACCATAACACTGCCCAGGAGGAACCCCCAAAGTACTGGAGAGCCTGGGAACTTAACCCCATAATATACAAGTCAATCCCTCTCCCAAAGAGTATGTGTGGGATAGCGCGCTTCCCTTTTGTGTGTTGGGGCCCGTTGGTGCACTTAACAATACCTTCCTGGTCTCAGTCCAGACCAGGACAAATAGTAGGACTCCGTGGATCAGCGGTGTGGATCCGCACCACAATCTGCTGCTCCTCTCCAGGGTGGATCCTTAGACTGATGCCTCTGGAGGGGCCTCCAGCTGGATGGTAACCCTATAAATAGTCTCTATCAATGTGTCTTGGTATGCTCCCATGCAATAAACCGCACTTCAGGCAATGTCCTGCAGCAAATCTCTCACTCTTACTACTGTGGAAGGGTCCCTATATGAGACCTTTCCATACAATATGCAATGCTCACAATATCTACTGGGACTCAGGGGATCTATCTGGAACCTTGGGGGGGGTATCTGGCCTAGTCCAAAGGAGCACTGCTCCCTGGAACCTACCTGCACCCTCTCTGTCCGGATCCCGAAGGATCTCTGCACTCCCAGCGCGCGAATATCTATCTCTTCCCCTTCCAGGGGAAATAGTCATCTCATTGGCTCCCTGGCATCAGGTGGTACGCAGCCCTTAAGCACTATAGGGCTTGTAGTCCCCACGGAGCCTTCACTACATTGGGGCTGCGTGCACATGGCATTCTGCGCATGCGCGACTCGTAATGGATGCCGACTGCGCTCAGTGCATGTGCAAACCTCTTGGAGTGCGCGTGCAACCAACCATGGCGGCGCCCTGCAGAGGGGGCCAACGGCGAGCTTGTCGCCCCCTGCAACTTCCACAACATCCCCTGAAACAGCGGAGTTATGTGATGGGAAATGGGGGGACAGGGTAACATCCTCCCCCTGGTTGAAAATCCAACGTCCCCGCTTGGGGAACAACATTACACAGTATTAAAATATTCAAATGAGTTTACACAATAAAAATGCATTGCACACATAATTATATAATGAAATTGCAGTTATCATATATACACAACGTATTACGTCGTTTCAGCTCTACATGAGATTATACATTTCACTGAACATTGCTAAGACAAATCTCACTTTACTGCGGGCCCACTGCTGAGCCCCATAATGGGGTGCCCCAAATTGATCATAGGTCATCCTCATTGGAGGCTGACCAACTCTTTTGCTCCGGCAGAGCTGTTCTTCGGTCACTCCCTCTGGAGAGTAACTAGCATTGTCCTGATGATCAGCCTCTTCCTTAAGGGGATTAATGTCTCTGCACAGTCTTGTTGAGGTACAAAGCACGGGCTCTGTGGATCCAGAGGCTGGCTCGCTGGAGCCACCCTATTAGGTGCTTGTCTATGGGGCCCTTTACCTGTAGCTCCTCTGGGAGGTGCCCCTTGAGTTTGGGGGCCCATTTGAGAGGGTCCCTCCATAGGGTCCTCAGAGATGGTGTCAGTTACAGTCTATAGACCAACTTCTGATGAGCTCGGCATCCAGGGGAGTAGCCGGTATCTCAGGCTCATCATCTCCCACTTGCAGAATGGTGAGCAGATAATTTCTGTGTCATACCTTTACCCGGCCTTCGGAGTCTTTGATGCGGTAGACCGGGAGGCCAGGCATCTGTGACTCAACTTCTTAGACCATCCCACCAATGATCGGCTAATTTATGCTTTCCCGGGATTCCCAAGTTGTGGAGGAGCACGACGTCTCCAGGGCGAAATTCCCGGTGTTTGACCTTATGGTCATAGAGCCTTTTAATGCCAGCATTAAGTTTTTCAGCAAACATTTCGGCCTGTTGATACGCTTGTTGTAGACTTTCTTGAAGTTTCTTTACGTACTGGAAATGATTGGAATTTTGTATTCCATCTGTGGATACTCTTAGACGTACGTCCACTGGTAGCCTGGCTTCTCGCCCGAACATAAGGAACTAGGGGGAGAAGCCTGTGGACTCATGGCAGGTGCAGTTATATGCATTACCAAGGTCTCCACATGCCGACTCAACTCTGTCTTCTGTGCCCCGGTTAACGTGCCCAGCATGTCCAGCAGTGTCCGGTTGAACCACTCTGGCAGGGCGTCACCCTCTGGATGGTATGGGGTTGTCCGGTACTTAGTGATATCCAGAATTTTTAGCAACTCCCGAATTAAACTGCTCTCAATGTCCCGACCTTGATCAGAATGCAGGCGATTGGGTAGGCCATAATGCATAAAATATTTCTCCCAGAGGATCTTCGCCCCCATAATTGCCTTCTGGTCCTTAGTCGGGAAGCCTTGAGTGTATCATGTGTAATGGTCCGTGATGACCAACACGTTGCATATCCCTCGCGTATCAGGCTCAATGCAGAGTACATCCATGCACGCTAAGGCCATAGGGCCTGAGCTCTTCAGATAGGCCATGGGTGCTGCTTGGGTCGGGAGGGTCTTGCGCTGAATGCACCTGGAGCATTGTCGACAATGTTGTTCCTCTGCCTCGCATATCTTTGGCCAGAAGAACAGGTCTCAGACGAGACCGAACGTCTTGTCGACACTGAGATGTCCGTGCTCATCGTGTACCGCCTTCAGGACCATGTGTTGCAGGTTCCTGGGGAGAACCAGTTGTCATCTATCCGGGTGATTGTGGTATAATACCACCCTATAGAGTAATTCGGTGTCTATCTCGAACTTGTCAGCTTCGCGCATAAGGATGGCGACCACGTCACATGGGGCACGCTTTAACAGGGAAGGCCTTTTTTTCTGAACGGCCTTATCTGAATGATAAGGGAGGAACAGAAGGAACAATAGTAGTACTCACCAGAGCGGGGGTCGATGGCTTCTCATCCGCCCCAGCGGTTGCTATCTGCAGGATGTCATCTCCAGCAATTGGTATAGGATCCTGGAGCTTGTCCACATCCTCCCCCGGCAGAACGTTGACATCCGGGCGTTGAGTAGAGGTGGGTACTTTGTCTTGATCGACATCCGCCGCGTGGTCATCGACACCGGAAGACACCTCCATCGGCACCGGAGAATCCCTGGATAGGCATTTGGACACCTGTACGAGGGGTAGGTTCATAGTACTGTTAGGTTTAAACTTTGGTTTAAAATATATATATATTTTTTTTTCCAATACTTTAGAAGATTGGTCTTATGCATATGTTATGGTATACCACGTTAGTTTCTTATACTATATTGATTTTATCAATGTGAGGTTTTTTTTCATTTTTTTCATTATTGTGTATATTTTGTCTTCGTTGACCAACCATAGACTATGCTAAAATTTAATTAATTGTTGTTCACAATGTTTCCTACACTGTGTGATCTCTGAAGTACACTCTGTCATTTACATATACTCACCTGATATATATGTTTAAGTATCCTTCGGATTGGTCAATTTCCACACTCAATTCAAGGGAGGTGCTATATCAGGGAACACGCAATGATCACTTGTTACTCTTTGATAAAGCACCCTGCGTTTGAAACGCGTAAGAGTGTCTGTGTCAGTACCTTTTTATGTTTTTATATGAATAAATCCTTTTGATCAATTTCTTTCTTCCTCCCAGCTGCAATGCTAATGAGGGAACCCCTAGGAGTCGCTTTGTGAGCCTCCCATAGTATCGTCTGAGAATTTACACTTCCCTTATTAAGTTTAAATAATTGATCTATGTCTTTATTGACTTTTAACACCACCTCCGGGATCTTTAATAGTGCTTCATTCAGTTTCCAATTTACTCTCGGCCTGTCCATATCCAGACTTGTGCACCTGAGTGCGTGATCAGACCACGGAATATCGTGGCTTTTGGCCTCGCGACCTTTGGAACCAATCTGTTAGAAATAAAGAAGTAATTTATTCTAATATAACTCATGGGTGGGTTTGGGAAAAAAGTATATTCCTTGTCCACTGGATGGAGCTCTCACCATATATCTGTTAGGTGGGACTCTTTAAGGCCCTTTAGTAGTGCAAGTCACTCTTCTTATGTGTTTAGGCTGACTGGATTTGTTCAATTCTGGATTTAACACTGTATTAAAATCTACTGCCAGAATGATGTAGCCTCTCATTATTTTGTGTAGTATGGTAAAAATGTTGGGGAAAAAGAGGGGGTCATATTCACTAGGGGCATAGACATTGGCGATGGTAATAACCTGACCTCTTATTGTTCCTATCAGAATTAAAATCTACCATCTTTATCTTTACAAATCTGCTCTACCACTAGTGGGAGTCTATTATTGATCAAAAATGATACCCTTTCTTTTTAGTCTGCGCTGATGCCATATAGAATTGTCAAAAGTTTATATCAATATATTATGGTGCGCTTGTCTTACTAAAATGAGTCTCCTGAATTAATTTCAAATCTGCTTTCCTCCTTTTATAAACGTACATGGCCAGCCGTCTTTTGATGGGACTATTAAAGCCCTTTACATTATGCCATAGTATTGTTACTGACATATTTTACAACTTAAGAAACTGCATCTCCTATCTGCTGTAATCATCTGGTAACCGCACGGAGAGTAACCCTGTTCATTTGAGACAAAGAGATATCACTCTGGATGCAAAGGGTGGGTATGGGAGGAGGGGGGGGGGGCAATGTTCTCTGGAACTCCAGAGTCTAACCAAATTTTGGGAACCATAACAATCCTCAGATCTGTGTAGGTCTGCTGAACCAAAAACCTGTTTGCCCTTGGTTAAGACCTGTCTACCAGCCCAGCAGGATTAACGGGCCGGTTTCCTTAGCCAACTGTATGCCCAGGGTTCCAAGGGGCTTGACCTGTGGCGGGGACAGAACTCACCCCACCACTATGAGGTTGCATGTGGGCGGTAGGGAAGATGACTCCTCAGCCCAATCCATCCTTGTCAAATTGCATTTAACAAAGAAAGCACATAGTCAAATACATACATAATGCCCACTGTGTATGAGCCCCGTCAGCCCTATGGGCCATATACCATTATAATTGTATGTTGACTAGGGCCTCAATGGACTTTTTCCTTTAATATAGTCTCATCCAGCCCCACAAAATGGAATCTATGTATCCATTGCAGGCCTGATGTCTCACTCTTTATGTCTCGCTCATTTTGGAGTCCCCATTGGAGTACCGTAATCCCAACCCTGAATCCGAAGTCCCGGGCCTTACCAGTACCCCCAAAAGGGCCCCAGTCTGTTTGCGTACCTCTAGACCCTGTTGCAGCAGTCTACTGTGGTCCAACTCTTCTTGTTGGTCTGGCACATTTTTCCAAATCCCCTCCACCACTTACTAGCTCGTGCCGGTCTCTCCGGAACTGCAGTCTCTACCTTTAATGGGTTATTCCAATTCATACTGCTGTGGCCTCCTTTCCCTCCAATTGGGGACCGTTCCACATTTTCCGGCTCACTCTGGCCATCTTGACCAATGGGGGCAGAGTTGGGCCAAACCTTCTTTACAGAAGCCGGACCTGAGCACAGGCTAAGTTCAAATGTGAAGTCTTTAAGTGAATGAATAAATGAATAAAGGCAGCTTGTGTCTTGAAATGATTGAAAGTGTTGCTAATCAATACATTTAAAAGTAATGGTACAGGAGCGTAGCCTGCAAACTGGCCTGCACGAAAAACACAGTATTAAAATATTCAAATGAGTTTACACAATAAAAATGCATTGCACACATAATTATATAATGAAATTGCAGTTATCATATATACACAACGTATTACGTCGTTTCAGCTCTACATGAGATTATACATTTCACTGAACATTGCTAAGACAAATCTCACTTTACTGCGGGCCCACTGCTGAGCCCCATAATGGGGTGCCCCAAATTGATCATAGGTCATCCTCATTGGAGGCTGACCAACTCTTTTGCTCCGGCAGAGCTGTTCTTCGGTCACTCCCTCTGGAGAGTAACTAGCATTGTCCTGATGATCAGCCTCTTCCCTTAAGGGGATTAATGTCTCTGCACAGTCTTGTTGAGGTACAAAGCACGGGCTCTGTGGATCCAGAGGCTGGCTCGCTGGAGCCACCCTATTAGGTGCTTGTCTATGGGGCCCTTTACCTGTAGCTCCTCTGGGAGGTGCCCCTTGAGTTTGGGGGCCCATTTGAGAGGGTCCCTCCATAGGGTCCTCAGAGATGGTGTCAGTTACAGTCTATAGACCAACTTCTGATGAGCTCGGCATCCAGGGGAGTAGCCAGTATCTCAGGCTCATCATCTCCCACTTGCAGAATGGTGAGCAGATAATTTCTGTGTCATACCTTTACCCGGCCTTCGGAGTCTTTGATGCGGTAGACCGGGAGGCCAGGCATCTGTGACTCAACTTCTTAGACGCCATCCCGCCAATGATCGGCTAATTTATGCTTTCCCGGGATTCCCAAGTTGTGGAGGAGCACGACGTCTCCAGGGCGAAATTCCCGGTGTTTGACCTTATGGTCATAGAGCCTTTTTTTTTTTTGCAACTTTGTTTTTATTAGTTTTTTGTGCATACACATCATAGAATACAGAATGTTGTCAAGTGTTTCAGGTATACACCAAACTTACAGGAATACTTTACAAGTGACGGACAAACATTGGGGGGACCACAAGACAGGACACAGACAGACTGACAACATCTAAGGACAAGGAAAAAGAGGGGGGAGGGGGGGGGGTAGGGGTGGGGGGGAGCGGCCTGGGAGAAGCGCTGATTCCACATTTCGCCGGCATCTTTCACCATCACTGCCTTTGCTCTGCTCCAGTTCACCTCTCAGAGGAGCTCAAATCCGGCTCACATCAGAATTTCTTTGGTCGGTGAATCTCTTCACCACTGTACCTCGGGGGGAGCCCTACTGTCCGATCGTCCCGTCCGGCTCCCAGCCCAACATCCAAGGAGAACCCATCTATCTCTATCAAAGCCATATTGTGGCCTCATTCATCCCCTGAATATCAGTCTGGGCAAGCCATAATGACCATACTTTTTCAAATTTGTCGGCTGAGTCGTTAACTAAACTCGTTAACTTCTCCATTCTACAAATGAACCAAATTCTGTTTCTGATTTTATCAATAGAAGGAATCGCATTCTGATTCCACAGTGCTGCGGTCTCGCACCTCATAGCGGTAGCAAAATGTGCTATCAGCTTGTTACCCGATCTAGATACCTCGTTTGTAGGTTTACCTAATAAAAATAGCCACGGGTCCAGCTGTATTGTGAGCCCTAAAAAGATCCTCTGCAGCCAATCACGGATCTGGGTCCAGACCGGCACTAATCTCGGGCAAGACCACAGCATGTGCACCAGATCCCCCTGTTCCCCGCACCGCCTGGGGCAGAGCGGGGAAGCCCCCCGGACGAATTTAGCTAATCTGATTGGGGTGAGATACCACCTTAATAATACCTTATATGAGTTCTCCTTCAATGTCGTGCATATGGAGCTCGAGGCCGCAGCTTTGAACACCGCAGCCCAGTCCTCGTCCTCTAGTTGTGTCTGGAGATCCTCTTCCCATTGTGTCATGAAACGGGGTTTGACTGTCCTGTCTGAGTCAGTATTCACCACCTCTCTGTACAACGCAGAGATCAGTCCCCGCGTGTCGGCTCCGCGCACGCAGAGCTGTTCGAATTTGGTCAGCGGTGGTCTCACCGGGTGTGCGTTATAAAATGCCCGGACCTGGAGGTACCTCATAAAATCAGTGTTAGGTAAGTCCGTTTCCGACTGTAATAGTTCAAAAGATTTGATCTTGCCCTTAACCTCCAGGTCCTTCAATCGACTAATCCCTAATTGCCGCCAGCGCGGGAAGCATTTTTCTGCCAGCCCAGGAGCAAAGTCCGGGTTGCCATATAAAGGAGCCATCAGTGTGTGTTTGGAGGTCAAAGAGCAGCTACTTTTAGAAGCCTCCCAGACCGAGAGTGAGTTGAGCACAGAGGATAGTGGAATAAGCTTATCCTTCACCCGTGTCCTCGGGTACCAGATTAGGTCCCTGAGCTCAAGCGGGGCGCACACCTCCTTCTCCAGTGCCACCCACCTCCTGAGCCCCGGGTCCCCATGCCACTGCATGATTTGACACAATTGTGCCGCTTTATAGTAGGATATGACGCTCGGAACTGCTAGGCCACCAGCTTCCTTGGTTTTTTGCATAATTTTCCCTTTAATCCGTGGTTTTTTATCTTTCCAAATAAATTAAAGAAATAGCTTTTTGGAGCCCTGCAATGTCTGCTCTAACCACGGCAACCGGGAGAGTTTGGAACAGGTATAGAATTCGGGGAAGGATGTTCATCTTGACACTATAGATCCTCCCCAACCAAGAAATACCATATGCCTTCCATTCCTGCAGCTCTTTTTTGAGAGTCCTCAACAGTCTGGGATAGTTAGCCGAATATAAGGAGCTCGCCTTTTTTGTGATCTGCACTCCTAGGTATTTCATGGCGGATGGTCGCCATCTAAACTCAAAGTTGAGTTCTATCAGCTTCTCCATTTCTCTTGGCATGTATAGGCTTAAGGCCTCTGATTTAGCTTGATTTATTTTGAAGCCAGAGATCTGGGCAAAACGCTTTAGAAGCTCGAACAGATTAGGCAGCGAGATAAGCGGCTTGGCAAGGGTTAGGATGATATCATCCGCGTACAGAGCCACTTTGTGCTCCTGCGAATGGATCTGTACCCCAGCGATATCAGCGTTACTCCGAATTTGTGCTGCGAGTGGTTCGATGCATAAGGCGAATAGCAGGGGCGAAAGCGGACATCCCTGCCTCGTACCACTTTTAATTGGGAATAGTTCCGAGGGGAATCCCTGGTGAACTACTCTGGCTGATGGCGCCGTATATAGTGCTTTGACAGCCTGTTGGAATTTGCCACCAAACCCAAATGCGCCAAGCGTGGACTCCAGGTATGGCCAATCAATCCTGTCAAAGGCCTTTTCCGCGTCTAAGCTTAGGGCCACACCCCGAATCTCATTGGCTCCCATAAAGTCTATTATATCCACAATTCTTCTAGTGTTGTCGGCCGCTTGTCTACCTCTAATGAAGCCAACTTGATCCGGGTGGATGAGCCCTGGCAGGATTATATTTAATCTATTGGCCAGCAATTTAGCGTAGATTTTTACATCTGTGTTAATTAAAGATATTGGCCGATAACTTTGGCAGCTAGTGGGATCCTTGTCCTCTTTATGAATTACCGAGATTGACGCCTGGAGCATCTGTCCCGGGAAGGGCTCTCCCGCCAACACTCCATTAAACAGCTGGAGCATGTGAGGAGCTAAGACTCCGATAAATTTTTTATAGTACAGGTTGGAGAACCCATCCGGGCCTGGGGCTTTTGATGCTTTTAAGTTTTTTACAACCGCCTCTAGTTCCTCCCTTGTGAAGTCTCGTTGAAGAGCCTCTCGCTCCTTTCTGTTTACTTGTGGCAAGGCTGCGTCTGCTAGGAATTTCTGTAGATTACTACTTGTCCTAGCATTGTGAACTACCTTCTCTCCATTATATAGCTGTTCGTAGAATTTCGCAAACTCCCCTACTATGACTTTAGGGTTTGAGGAACTCTGGCCTCCTGCGGTCGTAATAGATTGAATGTTAAAATTTGGTTTCCTATTACGGAGTCTGGTGGCCAGCATAGTGTCCGGTTTGTTAGCTTTCTCATAGAACTTCCTCTGCGTCCAACTTATGTCCTTCTCCGCTCGGGAAGTAAGGAGGAGGTTTAGCTGAATTCTAACATCCTTCAACTCCCTCAGATCATCATCTCTACCTGTCCGGTTATGTAGAATAGAGAGCTCATGTAACCTGTGATAAAGCTGGGATAATTTGGCTTCCTTTTTCTTTTTCCTATTTGCCGCTATACCGATTAATACCCCCCTAATCGTGGCCTTATGAGCCTCCCATAACAGTGAATGGGATTCCACACTGCCACTATTTATCCGAAAATACTCTGATATTTCAGATTTCACTTTGTTTTGGATCTCCGGGATTTTGATTATTGATTCATTTAGCTTCCAGTTTGCTCCCGGACTGGCATTACTCAATTGAATGCATCTTAGCTCTACCGATGCATGGTCCGACCAAGTAATATCATGTATGCTTGTGTCGGAAATTTGTGGGACCATTCTGCCCGATACAAAGAAGTGGTCAATCCTACTGTAGCTGTCATGTGGGTGGGAGTAGAAAGAATAACTGCGGTCTCCCTGGTGCTGCTCTCTCCATATGTCCACCAGGCTAGTCTGTTTGAGGCCTTTCAGTAGTGAGCTATTCCCTTCTTTCTTATTATTTTTTTGGGACGTAGATCTGTCTACCTTTGCATTCATGACTGTGTTAAAGTCGCCACCTAGAATTATTTGTCCCTCAGCCCATAACTGAAGCTTCTGAAAGAATGTGTTGTAAAAGTCTAGTTGACCTTCATTTGGTGCATATATACACGCTAATGTCATTCTGACCTGCTTAAGGAGCCCGACCAGCACCAGATACCTTCCCTTTGGGTCCCTTTTAACCTTTTCAACCTGGAAGGGGGTGTGATTTTGAAACAGGATAGCTACACCTTTCTTTTTCTCTGCCCCTGATGCTAAGAAGAACTTTCGAAAGCTAGAATCGAGGAATTTCGGATTATTACGCGAGCTGAAGTGAGTCTCCTGTAGGAAGACCACGTCAGCCCCTCTCCTCTTGAACTCAGTGAAAGCGACTCTTCGCTTGCGTGGACTGTTGAGCCCTTTGGCGTTTTGCGAGATAAAAATTACCTCCATTTTATGCAGCAGTGTCTGTGTGGACCTAATATGTAAGCCGATCTGATCTTACCCCAGACCCTGGACATGCTCCGTTGGTGGCATCTGCTGACCCTCCTTCTTACGCCGGGGGGGCCCAATGGAGATTGTTTTTGTTGGTGGAAACTTCCTTGGTGGAGAATCACGCTCCCTCTTGCACCTTCAGGATGAGGATGGGATACATTGAAGGGAGGAAACACTGGGGAAAAGCAGGGAAAACAACCAACATATAAAGAAACATAGAGAACCATAGTGATCCCTCGGGACCCCAGGTTCGGTGCCCGGTTGTGGCTCCGCCTCTCTGGACCCACCTCCCTCCCAGTCCAGTCCCATGGCCCCTCCAGCAGACCATGTATTTCCGGGACTTTTGCAGGAGTGTGGGGGTAACCCACACCCCTGCCGCCGAAACGCATGTCTTCGGGTAGGATTAGTGGTGTTCTCCTATCTACCCGCCGGCATCAAATGTATATTTCAGGAACCGCCACCCCGGAACCCGGTGGCATGAAACTATGGGTATGACTAACTGTGCCTGTCTGGTATCTCCTGTCTTGTGTCTCCTCTGTGGGCACTCTACGTCCTGGGTTGCTTACTGAGGGTTCCCTCACTTTCTAGTTCCTGTCGTGTCTAGTCCTCCCCTATTGCCTAACTTCCAGGCTACCATTCTGATGACCCTCTTGGGGTCTTGCTGGCCCATCTCCCTCTTTCTGTTCTCCCTGCAGCCCTCCGCCTCTCTGGGCCTCTCTAGACTTTCTCTCCTCCATCTCTCCCTGAACTCCCCCTATGTCCCCTCCCTTACTGCATTGCCCCCCTACCCCCTCTCGAATGCCCCCCTACCCCCTCTCGAATGCCCCCCTACCCCCTCCCGCATGCCCCCCTACCCCCTCCCGCATGCCCCCCTACCCCCTCCCGAATGCCCCCCCCACACCTCCCCGTACACGCCCCCCCACCACGTGTGCTCCACCGGAGGGGGAGAGAGGGCCGCCGCCCGGTGCAGCTGTTAAGGCCACCTCGCCTTGCTCCGGCGGCGGAATTCGCGCACCCCCGCCGGAGGGGTCAGGGCACTTCCTGGTCCGCGTCTCCGGCCTGACGTCACATCCGCCCCTGGATATCCGCCAGACCCCGTGAGCACGGCTGTGTGCGCTGTGGAGTCGCGTCACTCGGAGGCAGGCTGTGGGCGTGGAGGGATGCTTCTGTGGGCGGGCTCACGCTGCTCCTCACTCCTTCCCGCCAAATGTGCCCCCTCCATGGAGATCTTCCCGCCGGCTGTCCTTCTTCTACAGGTGAAACCCCAATCGCCATTTTGGTTCCCAAAAGCAGGGTTTTCTTGATCTTTGTGCAGGGAAGGTAAAGGGCTGTTTCACCGCTGGAGCTCCCGCTCTGCATCGTTTGTGGCCCGGCCAGGACTATAGTTCAGATTATACAGATCAGGCTTTGATTTCAACTTAGAACAGAACTTCTTAAACGGTGAGTGAAACTTTTAGGGGTTACTGGGCTTCTGGGTTAGCACTCTCTTTGCGCCTTTCTGCCGATGTGGGCACTGTCTCCCATACCGCGGGGCGTGGTGGCCGTGCCTCCGGGCTCCCCGGTTCTGCTATCGCAGCTGCTATGCCCAGTTTTTTTAGAAAGTTTTTCCCCTCCGTGGGGTGCTTTAGCACGTGCGAGCGGCCATTCCGCATAACCACGAGGGCGAATGGGAAAGCCCACCTGTAGCGGACTTCCCGGTCTCGCAGCACTTTAGTGACCGGGTGGAGGGCCCTTCGTCGTGCTAGAGTGATAGGGGAGAGGTCTTGGTATATTGCCATAGAGATTCCCTCAAAGGTTACCGTGGGAGTGGACCTCGTGATTTTGCAGATCTCATCCTTGGTTCTATAATAGTGTAACCGGAGGATCACGTCTCTGGGCTGGTTGTTAGGTGTGGGGCGCGACCGCAGGGCACGGTGGCAGCGATCCATGGATAATTCAGCCTCTGTCTTGCCTGGCATGATGGAGGTCATCCACCTGCAGAGCAGCTCCTCTGGGTTCAGGATCTCCTCTGGTATGCCCCTTATCCGCAGATTGTTGCGTCTGTCGCGGTTCTCACTGTCCTCCTGTCTGTCCTCTAGTTCTAGTACCCTGGCTTCCAGGTCTCCCATCCTTTTATTTGTTTCCCTGTGGCATCGTGCACTTTCCTCCATTCTTTCCTCCAATTAATTTGTGCGGGATCCGATTTGCTGGATATCTTTGCGTAGGCTCTCCACCTCTCCCCTAAAAAATGTTTTTAAATCAATGAGAAGCCGGGCGATTTCTTTCTTTATTACCCCTTTTTGCTCTGCTGATGTACCTTCCACCTCTGGGGTAGAATCAGAGTCTGAGGCTGCTGGTATCTCCTCCGGCCTTGCCTTGCTCCCCCCAGTGAAGTAGGCGCGCACGTCCGTTTTGCGCTTGTTTTTCTGTCTGGTCGTCGCCATTGCCCCCTTTATGTGGTATTATCTTAAGCAGTATATGTTCACAGTTTCGATGCTGTGTTTTGGACTCGGGTTGCTGCGCCCAAAATAGCTTTATTTAGCTTATTATTGCCGACGGGTAGTGGAGCCTCTGTCTTACACCTCCTGCACCATCCCCGTCGCGCATGCGCCTCTCGGTCATAGAGCCTTTTAATGCCAGCATTAAGTTTTTCAGCAAACATTTCGGCCTGTTGATACGCTTGTTGTAGACTTTCTTGAAGTTTCTTTACGTACTGGAAATGATTGGAATTTTGTATTCCATCTGTGGATACTCTTAGACGTACGTCCACTGGTAGCCTGGCTTCTCGCCCGAACATAAGGAACTAGGGGGAGAAGCCTGTGGACTCATGGCAGGTGCAGTTATATGCATTACCAAGGTCTCCACATGCCGACTCAACTCTGTCTTCTGTGCCCCGGTTAACGTGCCCAGCATGTCCAGCAGTGTCCGGTTGAACCACTCTGGCAGGGCGTCACCCTCTGGATGGTATGGGGTTGTCCGGTACTTAGTGATATCCAGAATTTTTAGCAACTCCCGAATTAAACTGCTCTCAATGTCCCGACCTTGATCAGAATGCAGGCGATTGGGTAGGCCATAATGCATAAAATATTTCTCCCAGAGGATCTTCGCCCCCATAATTGCCTTCTGGTCCTTAGTCGGGAAGCCTTGAGTGTATCATGTGTAATGGTCCGTGATGACCAACACGTTGCATATCCCTCGCGTATCAGGCTCAATGCAGAGTACATCCATGCACGCTAAGGCCATAGGGCCTGAGCTCTTCAGATAGGCCATGGGTGCTGCTTGGGTCGGGAGGGTCTTGCGCTGAATGCACCTGGAGCATTGTCGACAATGTTGTTCCTCTGCCTCGCATATCTTTGGCCAGAAGAACAGCTCTCAGACGAGACCGAACGTCTTGTCGACACTGAGATGTCCGTGCTCATCGTGTACCGCCTTCAGGACCATGTGTTGCAGGTTCCTGGGGAGAACCAGTTGTCATCTATCTGGGTGATTGTGGTATAATACCACCCTATAGAGTAATCCGGTGTCTATCTCGAACTTGTCAGCTTCGCGCATAAGGATGGCGACCACGTCACATGGGGCACGCTTTAACAGGGAAGGCCTTTTTTTCTGAACGGCCTTATCTGAATGATAAGGGAGGAACAGAAGGAACAATAGTAGTACTCACCAGAGCGGGGGTCGATGGCTTCTCATCCGCCCCAGCGGTTGCTATCTGCAGGATGTCATCTCCAGCAATTGGTATAGGATCCTGGAGCTTGTCCACATCCTCCCCCGGCAGAACGTTGACATCCGGGCGTTGAGTAGAGGTGGGTACTTTGTCTTGATCGACATCCGCCGCGTGGTCATCGACACCGGAAGACACCTCCATCGGCACCGGAGAATCCCTGGATAGGCATTTGGACACCTGTACGAGGGGTAGGTTCATAGTACTGTTAGGTTTAAACTTTGGTTTAAAATATATATATATATTTTTTTCCAATACTTTAGAAGATTGGTCTTATGCATATGTTATGGTATACCACGTTAGTTTCTTATACTATATTGATTTTATCAATGTGAGGTTTTTTTTCATTTTTTTCATTATTGTGTATATTTTGTCTTCGTTGACCAACCATAGACTATGCTAAAATTTAATTAATTGTTGTTCACAATGTTTCCTACACTGTGTGATCTCTGAAGTACACTCTGTCATTTACATATACTCACCTGATATATATGTTTAAGTATCCTTCGGATTGGTCAATTTCCACACTCAATTCAAGGGAGGTGCTATATCAGGGAACACGCAATGATCACTTGTTACTCTTTGATAAAGCACCCTGCGTTTGAAACGCGTAAGAGTGTCTGTGTCAGTACCTTTTTATGTTTTTATATGAATAAATCCTTTTGATCAATTTCTTTCTTCCTCCCAGCTGCAATGCTAATGAGGGAACCCCTAGGAGTCGCTTTGTGAGCCTCCCATAGTATCGTCTGAGAATTTACACTTCCCTTATTAAGTTTAAATAATTGATCTATGTCTTTATTGACTTTTAACACCACCTCCGGGATCTTTAATAGTGCTTCATTCAGTTTCCAATTTACTCTCGGCCTGTCCATATCCAGACTTGTGCACCTGAGTGCGTGATCAGACCACGGAATATCGTGGCTTTTGGCCTCGCGACCTTTGGAACCAATCTGTTAGAAATAAAGAAGTAATTTATTCTAATATAACTCATGGGTGGGTTTGGGAAAAAAGTATATTCCTTGTCCACTGGATGGAGCTCTCACCATATATCTGTTAGGTGGGACTCTTTAAGGCCCTTTAGTAGTGCAAGTCACTCTTCTTATGTGTTTAGGCTGACTGGATTTGTTCAATTCTGGATTTAACACTGTATTAAAATCTACTGCCAGAATGATGTAGCCTCTCATTATTTTGTGTAGTATGGTAAAAATGTTGGGGAAAAAGAGGGGGTCATATTCACTAGGGGCATAGACATTGGCGATGGTAATAACCTGACCTCTTATTGTTCCTATCAGAATTAAAATCTACCATCTTTATCTTTACAAATCTGCTCTACCACTAGTGGGAGTCTATTATTGATCAAAAATGATACCCTTTCTTTTTAGTCTGCGCTGATGCCATATAGAATTGTCAAAAGTTTATATCAATATATTATGGTGCGCTTGTCTTACTAAAATGAGTCTCCTGAATTAATTTCAAATCTGCTTTCCTCCTTTTATAAACGTACATGGCCAGCCGTCTTTTGATGGGACTATTAAAGCCCTTTACATTATGCCATAGTATTGTTACTGACATATTTTACAACTTAAGAAACTGCATCTCCTATCTGCTGTAATCATCTGGTAACCGCACGGAGAGTAACCCTGTTCATTTGAGACAAAGAGATATCACTCTGGATGCAAAGGGTGGGTATGGGAGGAGGGGGGGGGCAATGTTCTCTGGAACTCCAGAGTCTAACCAAATTTTGGGAACCATAACAATCCTCAGATCTGTGTAGGTCTGCTGAACCAAAAACCTGTTTGCCCTTGGTTAAGACCTGTCTACCAGCCCAGCAGGATTAACGGGCCGGTTTCCTTAGCCAACTGTATGCCCAGGGTTCCAAGGGGCTTGACCTGTGGCGGGGACAGAACTCACCCCACCACTATGAGGTTGCATGTGGGCGGTAGGGAAGATGACTCCTCAGCCCAATCCTTCCTTGTCAAATTGCATTTAACAAAGAAAGCACATAGTCAAATACATACATAATGCCCACTGTGTATGAGCCCCGTCAGCCCTATGGGCCATATACCATTATAATTGTATGTTGACTAGGGCCTCAATGGACTTTTTCCTTTAATATAGTCTCATCCAGCCCCACAAAATGGAATCTATGTATCCATTGCAGGCCTGATGTCTCACTCTTTATGTCTCGCTCATTTTGGAGTCCCCATCGGAGTACCGTAATCCCAACCCTGAATCCGAAGTCCCGGGCCTTACCAGTACCCCCAAAAGGGCCCCAGTCTGTTTGCGTACCTCTAGACCCTGTTGCAGCAGTCTACTGTGGTCCAACTCTTCTTGTTGGTCTGGCACATTTTTCCAAATCCCCTCCACCACTTACTAGCTCGTGCCGGTCTCTCCGGAACTGCAGTCTCTACCTTTAATGGGTTATTCCAATTCATACTGCTGTGGCCTCCTTTCCCTCCAATTGGGGACCGTTCCACATTTTCCGGCTCACTCTGGCCATCTTGACCAATGGGGGCAGAGTTGGGCCAAACCTTCTTTACAGAAGCCGGACCTGAGCACAGGCTAAGTTCAAATGTGAAGTCTTTAAGTGAATGAATAAATGAATAAAGGCAGCTTGTGTCTTGAAATGATTGAAAGTGTTGCTAATCAATACATTTAAAAGTAATGGTACAGGAGCGTAGCCTGCAAACTGGCCTGCACGAAAAACACAGTATTAAAATATTCAAATGAGTTTACACAATAAAAATGCATTGCACACATAATTATATAATGAAATTGCAGTTATCATATATACACAACGTATTACGTCGTTTCAGCTCTACATGAGATTATACATTTCACTGAACATTGCTAAGACAAATCTCACTTTACTGCGGGCCCACTGCTGAGCCCCATAATGGGGTGCCCCAAATTGATCATAGGTCATCCTCATTGGAGGCTGACCAACTCTTTTGCTCCGGCAGAGCTGTTCTTCGGTCACTCCCTCTGGAGAGTAACTAGCATTGTCCTGATGATCAGCCTCTTCCCTTAAGGGGATTAATGTCTCTGCACAGTCTTGTTGAGGTACAAAGCACGGGCTCTGTGGATCCAGAGGCTGGCTCGCTGGAGCCACCCTATTAGGTGCTTGTCTATGGGGCCCTTTACCTGTAGCTCCTCTGGGAGGTGCCCCTTGAGTTTGGGGGCCCATTTGAGAGGGTCCCTCCATAGGGTCCTCAGAGATGGTGTCAGTTACAGTCTATAGACCAACTTCTGATGAGCTCGGCATCCAGGGGAGTAGCCAGTATCTCAGGCTCATCATCTCCCACTTGCAGAATGGTGAGCAGATAATTTCTGTGTCATACCTTTACCCGGCCTTCGGAGTCTTTGATGCGGTAGACCGGGAGGCCAGGCATCTGTGACTCAACTTCTTAGACGCCATCCCGCCAATGATCGGCTAATTTATGCTTTCCCGGGATTCCCAAGTTGTGGAGGAGCACGACGTCTCCAGGGCGAAATTCCCGGTGTTTGACCTTATGGTCATAGAGCCTTTTTTTTTTTTGCAACTTTGTTTTTATTAGTTTTTTGTGCATACACATCATAGAATACAGAATGTTGTCAAGTGTTTCAGGTATACACCAAACTTACAGGAATACTTTACAAGTGACGGACAAACATTGGGGGGACCACAAGACAGGACACAGACAGACTGACAACATCTAAGGACAAGGAAAAAGAGGGGGGAGGGGGGGGGGGTAGGGGTGGGGGGGAGCGGCCTGGGAGAAGCGCTGATTCCACATTTCGCCGGCATCTTTCACCATCACTGCCTTTGCTCTGCTCCAGTTCACCTCTCAGAGGAGCTCAAATCCGGCTCACATCAGAATTTCTTTGGTCGGTGAATCTCTTCACCACTGTACCTCGGGGGGAGCCCTACTGTCCGATCGTCCCGTCCGGCTCCCAGCCCAACATCCAAGGAGAACCCATCTATCTCTATCAAAGCCATATTGTGGCCTCATTCATCCCCTGAATATCAGTCTGGGCAAGCCATAATGACCATACTTTTTCAAATTTGTCGGCTGAGTCGTTAACTAAACTCGTTAACTTCTCCATTCTACAAATGAACCAAATTCTGTTTCTGATTTTATCAATAGAAGGAATCGCATTCTGATTCCACAGTGCTGCGGTCTCGCACCTCATAGCGGTAGCAAAATGTGCTATCAGCTTGTTACCCGATCTAGATACCTCGTTTGTAGGTTTACCTAATAAAAATAGCCACGGGTCCAGCTGTATTGTGAGCCCTAAAAAGATCCTCTGCAGCCAATCACGGATCTGGGTCCAGACCGGCACTAATCTCGGGCAAGACCACAGCATGTGCACCAGATCCCCCTGTTCCCCGCACCGCCTGGGGCAGAGCGGGGAAGCCCCCCGGACGAATTTAGCTAATCTGATTGGGGTGAGATACCACCTTAATAATACCTTATATGAGTTCTCCTTCAATGTCGTGCATATGGAGCTCGAGGCCGCAGCTTTGAACACCGCAGCCCAGTCCTCGTCCTCTAGTTGTGTCTGGAGATCCTCTTCCCATTGTGTCATGAAACGGGGTTTGACTGTCCTGTCTGAGTCAGTATTCACCACCTCTCTGTACAACGCAGAGATCAGTCCCCGCGTGTCGGCTCCGCGCACGCAGAGCTGTTCGAATTTGGTCAGCGGTGGTCTCACCGGGTGTGCGTTATAAAATGCCCGGACCTGGAGGTACCTCATAAAATCAGTGTTAGGTAAGTCCGTTTCCGACTGTAATAGTTCAAAAGATTTGATCTTGCCCTTAACCTCCAGGTCCTTCAATCGACTAATCCCTAATTGCCGCCAGCGCGGGAAGCATTTTTCTGCCAGCCCAGGAGCAAAGTCCGGGTTGCCATATAAAGGAGCCATCAGTGTGTGTTTGGAGGTCAAAGAGCAGCTACTTTTAGAAGCCTCCCAGACCGAGAGTGAGTTGAGCACAGAGGATAGTGGAATAAGCTTATCCTTCACCCGTGTCCTCGGGTACCAGATTAGGTCCCTGAGCTCAAGCGGGGCGCACACCTCCTTCTCCAGTGCCACCCACCTCCTGAGCCCCGGGTCCCCATGCCACTGCATGATTTGACACAATTGTGCCGCTTTATAGTAGGATATGACGCTCGGAACTGCTAGGCCACCAGCTTCCTTGGTTTTTTGCATAATTTTCCCTTTAATCCGTGGTTTTTTATCTTTCCAAATAAATTAAAGAAATAGCTTTTTGGAGCCCTGCAATGTCTGCTCTAACCACGGCAACCGGGAGAGTTTGGAACAGGTATAGAATTCGGGGAAGGATGTTCATCTTGACACTATAGATCCTCCCCAACCAAGAAATACCATATGCCTTCCATTCCTGCAGCTCTTTTTTGAGAGTCCTCAACAGTCTGGGATAGTTAGCCGAATATAAGGAGCTCGCCTTTTTTGTGATCTGCACTCCTAGGTATTTCATGGCGGATGGTCGCCATCTAAACTCAAAGTTGAGTTCTATCAGCTTCTCCATTTCTCTTGGCATGTATAGGCTTAAGGCCTCTGATTTAGCTTGATTTATTTTGAAGCCAGAGATCTGGGCAAAACGCTTTAGAAGCTCGAACAGATTAGGCAGCGAGATAAGCGGCTTGGCAAGGGTTAGGATGATATCATCCGCGTACAGAGCCACTTTGTGCTCCTGCGAATGGATCTGTACCCCAGCGATATCAGCGTTACTCCGAATTTGTGCTGCGAGTGGTTCGATGCATAAGGCGAATAGCAGGGGCGAAAGCGGACATCCCTGCCTCGTACCACTTTTAATTGGGAATAGTTCCGAGGGGAATCCCTGGTGAACTACTCTGGCTGATGGCGCCGTATATAGTGCTTTGACAGCCTGTTGGAATTTGCCACCAAACCCAAATGCGCCAAGCGTGGACTCCAGGTATGGCCAATCAATCCTGTCAAAGGCCTTTTCCGCGTCTAAGCTTAGGGCCACACCCCGAATCTCATTGGCTCCCATAAAGTCTATTATATCCACAATTCTTCTAGTGTTGTCGGCCGCTTGTCTACCTCTAATGAAGCCAACTTGATCCGGGTGGATGAGCCCTGGCAGGATTATATTTAATCTATTGGCCAGCAATTTAGCGTAGATTTTTACATCTGTGTTAATTAAAGATATTGGCCGATAACTTTGGCAGCTAGTGGGATCCTTGTCCTCTTTATGAATTACCGAGATTGACGCCTGGAGCATCTGTCCCGGGAAGGGCTCTCCCGCCAACACTCCATTAAACAGCTGGAGCATGTGAGGAGCTAAGACTCCGATAAATTTTTTATAGTACAGGTTGGAGAACCCATCCGGGCCTGGGGCTTTTGATGCTTTTAAGTTTTTTACAACCGCCTCTAGTTCCTCCCTTGTGAAGTCTCGTTGAAGAGCCTCTCGCTCCTTTCTGTTTACTTGTGGCAAGGCTGTGTCTGCTAGGAATTTCTGTAGATTACTACTTGTCCTAGCATTGTGAACTACCTTCTCTCCATTATATAGCTGTTCGTAGAATTTCGCAAACTCCCCTACTATGACTTTAGGGTTTGAGGAACTCTGGCCTCCTGCGGTCGTAATAGATTGAATGTTAAAATTTGGTTTCCTATTACGGAGTCTGGTGGCCAGCATAGTGTCCGGTTTGTTAGCTTTCTCATAGAACTTCCTCTGCGTCCAACTTATGTCCTTCTCCGCTCGGGAAGTAAGGAGGAGGTTTAGCTGAATTCTAACATCCTTCAACTCCCTCAGATCATCATCTCTACCTGTCCGGTTATGTAGAATAGAGAGCTCATGTAACCTGTGATAAAGCTGGGATAATTTGGCTTCCTTTTTCTTTTTCCTATTTGCCGCTATACCGATTAATACCCCCCTAATCGTGGCCTTATGAGCCTCCCATAACAGTGAATGGGATTCCACACTGCCACTATTTATCCGAAAATACTCTGATATTTCAGATTTCACTTTGTTTTGGATCTCCGGGATTTTGATTATTGATTCATTTAGCTTCCAGTTTGCTCCCGGACTGGCATTACTCAATTGAATGCATCTTAGCTCTACCGATGCATGGTCCGACCAAGTAATATCATGTATGCTTGTGTCGGAAATTTGTGGGACCATTCTGCCCGATACAAAGAAGTGGTCAATCCTACTGTAGCTGTCATGTGGGTGGGAGTAGAAAGAATAACTGCGGTCTCCCTGGTGCTGCTCTCTCCATATGTCCACCAGGCTAGTCTGTTTGAGGCCTTTCAGTAGTGAGCTATTCCCTTCTTTCTTATTATTTTTTTGGGACGTAGATCTGTCTACCTTTGCATTCATGACTGTGTTAAAGTCGCCACCTAGAATTATTTGTCCCTCAGCCCATAACTGAAGCTTCTGAAAGAATGTGTTGTAAAAGTCTAGTTGACCTTCATTTGGTGCATATATACACGCTAATGTCATTCTGACCTGCTTAAGGAGCCCGACCAGCACCAGATACCTTCCCTTTGGGTCCCTTTTAACCTTTTCAACCTGGAAGGGGGTGTGATTTTGAAACAGGATAGCTACACCTTTCTTTTTCTCTGCCCCTGATGCTAAGAAGAACTTTCGAAAGCTAGAATCGAGGAATTTCGGATTATTACGCGAGCTGAAGTGAGTCTCCTGTAGGAAGACCACGTCAGCCCCTCTCCTCTTGAACTCAGTGAAAGCGACTCTTCGCTTGCGTGGACTGTTGAGCCCTTTGGCGTTTTGCGAGATAAAAATTACCTCCATTTTATGCAGCAGTGTCTGTGTGGACCTAATATGTAAGCCGATCTGATCTTACCCCAGACCCTGGACATGCTCCGTTGGTGGCATCTGCTGACCCTCCTTCTTACGCCGGGGGGGCCCAATGGAGATTGTTTTTGTTGGTGGAAACTTCCTTGGTGGAGAATCACGCTCCCTCTTGCACCTTCAGGATGAGGATGGGATACATTGAAGGGAGGAAACACTGGGGAAAAGCAGGGAAAACAACCAACATATAAAGAAACATAGAGAACCATAGTGATCCCTCGGGACCCCAGGTTCGGTGCCCGGTTGTGGCTCCGCCTCTCTGGACCCACCTCCCTCCCAGTCCAGTCCCATGGCCCCTCCAGCAGACCATGTATTTCCGGGACTTTTGCAGGAGTGTGGGGGTAACCCACACCCCTGCCGCCGAAACGCATGTCTTCGGGTAGGATTAGTGGTGTTCTCCTATCTACCCGCCGGCATCAAATGTATATTTCAGGAACCGCCACCCCGGAACCCGGTGGCATGAAACTATGGGTATGACTAACTGTGCCTGTCTGGTATCTCCTGTCTTGTGTCTCCTCTGTGGGCACTCTACGTCCTGGGTTGCTTACTGAGGGTTCCCTCACTTTCTAGTTCCTGTCGTGTCTAGTCCTCCCCTATTGCCTCCCTTCCAGGCTACCATTCTGATGACCCTCTTGGGGTCTTGCTGGCCCATCTCCCTCTTTCTGTTCTCCCTGCAGCCCTCCGCCTCTCTGGGCCTCTCTAGACTTTCTCTCCTCCATCTCTCCCTGAACTCCCCCTATGTCCCCTCCCTTACTGCATTGCCCCCCTACCCCCTCTCGAATGCCCCCCTACCCCCTCTCGAATGCCCCCCTACCCCCTCCCGCATGCCCCCCTACCCCCTCCCGCATGCCCCCCTACCCCCTCCCGAATGCCCCCCCCACACCTCCCCGTACACGCCCCCCCACCACGTGTGCTCCACCGGAGGGGGAGAGAGGGCCGCCGCCCGGTGCAGCTGTTAAGGCCACCTCGCCTTGCTCCGGCGGCGGAATTCGCGCACCCCCGCCGGAGGGGTCAGGGCACTTCCTGGTCCGCGTCTCCGGCCTGACGTCACATCCGCCCCTGGATATCCGCCAGACCCCGTGAGCACGGCTGTGTGCGCTGTGGAGTCGCGTCACTCGGAGGCAGGCTGTGGGCGTGGAGGGATGCTTCTGTGGGCGGGCTCACGCTGCTCCTCACTCCTTCCCGCCAAATGTGCCCCCTCCATGGAGATCTTCCCGCCGGCTGTCCTTCTTCTACAGGTGAAACTCCAATCGCCATTTTGGTTCCCAAAAGCAGGGTTTTCTTGATCTTTGTGCAGGGAAGGTAAAGGGCTGTTTCACCGCTGGAGCTCCCGCTCTGCATCGTTTGTGGCCCGGCCAGGACTATAGTTCAGATTATACAGATCAGGCTTTGATTTCAACTTAGAACAGAACTTCTTAAACGGTGAGTGAAACTTTTAGGGGTTACTGGGCTTCTGGGTTAGCACTCTCTTTGCGCCTTTCTGCCGATGTGGGCACTGTCTCCCATACCGCGGGGCGTGGTGGCCGTGCCTCCGGGCTCCCCGGTTCTGCTATCGCAGCTGCTATGCCCAGTTTTTTTAGAAAGTTTTTCCCCTGCGTGGGGTGCTTTAGCACGTGCGAGCGGCCATTCCGCATAACCACGAGGGCGAATGGGAAAGCCCACCTGTAGCGGACTTCCCGGTCTCGCAGCACTTTAGTGACCGGGTGGAGGGCCCTTCGTCGTGCTAGAGTGATAGGGGAGAGGTCTTGGTATATTGCCATAGAGATTCCCTCAAAGGTTACCGTGGGAGTGGACCTCGTGATTTTGCAGATCTCATCCTTGGTTCTATAATAGTGTAACCGGAGGATCACGTCTCTGGGCTGGTTGTTAGGTGTGGGGCGCGACCGCAGGGCACGGTGGCAGCGATCCATGGATAATTCAGCC
The DNA here is from genome assembly GCF_040206685.1 of Ascaphus truei. Classification (NCBI taxonomy): domain Eukaryota; kingdom Metazoa; phylum Chordata; class Amphibia; order Anura; family Ascaphidae; genus Ascaphus; species Ascaphus truei. The sequence goes on along the minus strand of NC_134483.1, from coordinate 141,774,240 downwards.
TCTGTCTTGCCTGGCATGATGGAGGTCATCCACCTGCAGAGCAGCTCCTCTGGGTTCAGGATCTCCTCTGGTATGCCCCTTATCCGCAGATTGTTGCGTCTGTCGCGGTTCTCACTGTCCTCCTGTCTGTCCTCTAGTTCTAGTACCCTGGCTTCCAGGTCTCCCATCCTTTTATTTGTTTCCCTGTGGCATCGTGCACTTTCCTCCATTCTTTCCTCCAATTAATTTGTGCGGGATCCGATTTGCTGGATATCTTTGCGTAGGCTCTCCACCTCTCCCCTAAAAAATGTTTTTAAATCAATGAGAAGCCGGGCGATTTCTTTCTTTATTACCCCTTTTTGCTCTGCTGATGTACCTTCCACCTCTGGGGTAGAATCAGAGTCTGAGGCTGCTGGTATCTCCTCCGGCCTTGCCTTGCTCCCCCCAGTGAAGTAGGCGCGCACGTCCGTTTTGCGCTTGTTTTTCTGTCTGGTCGTCGCCATTGCCCCCTTTATGTGGTATTATCTTAAGCAGTATATGTTCACAGTTTCGATGCTGTGTTTTGGACTCGGGTTGCTGCGCCCAAAATAGCTTTATTTAGCTTATTATTGCCGACGGGTAGTGGAGCCTCTGTCTTACACCTCCTGCACCATCCCCGTCGCGCATGCGCCTCTCGGTCATAGAGCCTTTTAATGCCAGCATTAAGTTTTTCAGCAAACGTTTCGGCCTGTTGATACGCTTGTTGTAGACTTTCTTGAAGTTTCTTTACGTACTGGAAATGATTGGAATTTTGTATTCCATCTGTGGATACTCTTAGACGTACGTCCACTGGTAGCCTGGCTTCTCGCCCGAACATAAGGAACTAGGGGGAGAAGCCTGTGGACTCATGGCAGGTGCAGTTATATGCATTACCAAGGTCTCCACATGCCGACTCAACTCTGTCTTCTGTGCCCCGGTTAACGTGCCCAGCATGTCCAGCAGTGTCCGGTTGAACCACTCTGGCAGGGCGTCACCCTCTGGATGGTATGGGGTTGTCCGGTACTTAGTGATATCCAGAATTTTTAGCAACTCCCGAATTAAACTGCTCTCAATGTCCCGACCTTGATCAGAATGCAGGCGATTGGGTAGGCCATAATGCATAAAATATTTCTCCCAGAGGATCTTCGCCCCCATAATTGCCTTCTGGTCCTTAGTCGGGAAGCCTTGAGTGTATCATGTGTAATGGTCCGTGATGACCAACACGTTGCATATCCCTCGCGTATCAGGCTCAATGCAGAGTACATCCATGCACGCTAAGGCCATAGGGCCTGAGCTCTTCAGATAGGCCATGGGTGCTGCTTGGGTCGGGAGGGTCTTGCGCTGAATGCACCTGGAGCATTGTCGACAATGTTGTTCCTCTGCCTCGCATATCTTTGGCCAGAAGAACAGCTCTCAGACGAGACCGAACGTCTTGTCGACACTGAGATGTCCGTGCTCATCGTGTACCGCCTTCAGGACCATGTGTTGCAGGTTCCTGGGGAGAACCAGTTGTCATCTATCCGGGTGATTGTGGTATAATACCACCCTATAGAGTAATCCGGTGTCTATCTCGAACTTGTCAGCTTCGCGCATAAGGATGGCGACCACGTCACATGGGGCACGCTTTAACAGGGAAGGCCTTTTTTTCTGAACGGCCTTATCTGAATGATAAGGGAGGAACAGAAGGAACAATAGTAGTACTCACCAGAGCGGGGGTCGATGGCTTCTCATCCGCCCCAGCGGTTGCTATCTGCAGGATGTCATCTCCAGCAATTGGTATAGGATCCTGGAGCTTGTCCACATCCTCCCCCGGCAGAACGTTGACATCCGGGCGTTGAGTAGAGGTGGGTACTTTGTCTTGATCGACATCCGCCGCGTGGTCATCGACACCGGAAGACACCTCCATCGGCACCGGAGAATCCCTGGATAGGCATTTGGACACCTGTACGAGGGGTAGGTTCATAGTACTGTTAGGTTTAAACTTTGGTTTAAAATATATATATATATTTTTTTCCAATACTTTAGAAGATTGGTCTTATGCATATGTTATGGTATACCACGTTAGTTTCTTATACTATATTGATTTTATCAATGTGAGGTTTTTTTTCATTTTTTTCATTATTGTGTATATTTTGTCTTCGTTGACCAACCATAGACTATGCTAAAATTTAATTAATTGTTGTTCACAATGTTTCCTACACTGTGTGATCTCTGAAGTACACTCTGTCATTTACATATACTCACCTGATATATATGTTTAAGTATCCTTCGGATTGGTCAATTTCCACACTCAATTCAAGGGAGGTGCTATATCAGGGAACACGCAATGATCACTTGTTACTCTTTGATAAAGCACCCTGCGTTTGAAACGCGTAAGAGTGTCTGTGTCAGTACCTTTTTATGTTTTTATATGAATAAATCCTTTTGATCAATTTCTTTCTTCCTCCCAGCTGCAATGCTAATGAGGGAACCCCTAGGAGTCGCTTTGTGAGCCTCCCATAGTATCGTCTGAGAATTTACACTTCCCTTATTAAGTTTAAATAATTGATCTATGTCTTTATTGACTTTTAACACCACCTCCGGGATCTTTAATAGTGCTTCATTCAGTTTCCAATTTACTCTCGGCCTGTCCATATCCAGACTTGTGCACCTGAGTGCGTGATCAGACCACGGAATATCGTGGCTTTTGGCCTCGCGACCTTTGGAACCAATCTGTTAGAAATAAAGAAGTAATTTATTCTAATATAACTCATGGGTGGGTTTGGGAAAAAAGTATATTCCTTGTCCACTGGATGGAGCTCTCACCATATATCTGTTAGGTGGGACTCTTTAAGGCCCTTTAGTAGTGCAAGTCACTCTTCTTATGTGTTTAGGCTGACTGGATTTGTTCAATTCTGGATTTAACACTGTATTAAAATCTACTGCCAGAATGATGTAGCCTCTCATTATTTTGTGTAGTATGGTAAAAATGTTGGGGAAAAAGAGGGGGTCATATTCACTAGGGGCATAGACATTGGCGATGGTAATAACCTGACCTCTTATTGTTCCTATCAGAATTAAAATCTACCATCTTTATCTTTACAAATCTGCTCTACCACTAGTGGGAGTCTATTATTGATCAAAAATGATACCCTTTCTTTTTAGTCTGCGCTGATGCCATATAGAATTGTCAAAAGTTTATATCAATATATTATGGTGCGCTTGTCTTACTAAAATGAGTCTCCTGAATTAATTTCAAATCTGCTTTCCTCCTTTTATAAACGTACATGGCCAGCCGTCTTTTGATGGGACTATTAAAGCCCTTTACATTATGCCATAGTATTGTTACTGACATATTTTACAACTTAAGAAACTGCATCTCCTATCTGCTGTAATCATCTGGTAACCGCACGGAGAGTAACCCTGTTCATTTGAGACAAAGAGATATCACTCTGGATGCAAAGGGTGGGTATGGGAGGAGGGGGGGGCAATGTTCTCTGGAACTCCAGAGTCTAACCAAATTTTGGGAACCATAACAATCCTCAGATCTGTGTAGGTCTGCTGAACCAAAAACCTGTTTGCCCTTGGTTAAGACCTGTCTACCAGCCCAGCAGGATTAACGGGCCGGTTTCCTTAGCCAACTGTATGCCCAGGGTTCCAAGGGGCTTGACCTGTGGCGGGGACAGAACTCACCCCACCACTATGAGGTTGCATGTGGGCGGTAGGGAAGATGACTCCTCAGCCCAATCCTTCCTTGTCAAATTGCATTTAACAAAGAAAGCACATAGTCAAATACATACATAATGCCCACTGTGTATGAGCCCCGTCAGCCCTATGGGCCATATACCATTATAATTGTATGTTGACTAGGGCCTCAATGGACTTTTTCCTTTAATATAGTCTCATCCAGCCCCACAAAATGGAATCTATGTATCCATTGCAGGCCTGATGTCTCACTCTTTATGTCTCGCTCATTTTGGAGTCCCCATCGGAGTACCGTAATCCCAACCCTGAATCCGAAGTCCCGGGCCTTACCAGTACCCCCAAAAGGGCCCCAGTCTGTTTGCGTACCTCTAGACCCTGTTGCAGCAGTCTACTGTGGTCCAACTCTTCTTGTTGGTCTGGCACATTTTTCCAAATCCCCTCCACCACTTACTAGCTCGTGCCGGTCTCTCCGGAACTGCAGTCTCTACCTTTAATGGGTTATTCCAATTCATACTGCTGTGGCCTCCTTTCCCTCCAATTGGGGACCGTTCCACATTTTCCGGCTCACTCTGGCCATCTTGACCAATGGGGGCAGAGTTGGGCCAAACCTTCTTTACAGAAGCCGGACCTGAGCACAGGCTAAGTTCAAATGTGAAGTCTTTAAGTGAATGAATAAATGAATAAAGGCAGCTTGTGTCTTGAAATGATTGAAAGTGTTGCTAATCAATACATTTAAAAGTAATGGTACAGGAGCGTAGCCTGCAAACTGGCCTGCACGAAAAACACAGTATTAAAATATTCAAATGAGTTTACACAATAAAAATGCATTGCACACATAATTATATAATGAAATTGCAGTTATCATATATACACAACGTATTACGTCGTTTCAGCTCTACATGAGATTATACATTTCACTGAACATTGCTAAGACAAATCTCACTTTACTGCGGGCCCACTGCTGAGCCCCATAATGGGGTGCCCCAAATTGATCATAGGTCATCCTCATTGGAGGCTGACCAACTCTTTTGCTCCGGCAGAGCTGTTCTTCGGTCACTCCCTCTGGAGAGTAACTAGCATTGTCCTGATGATCAGCCTCTTCCCTTAAGGGGATTAATGTCTCTGCACAGTCTTGTTGAGGTACAAAGCACGGGCTCTGTGGATCCAGAGGCTGGCTCGCTGGAGCCACCCTATTAGGTGCTTGTCTATGGGGCCCTTTACCTGTAGCTCCTCTGGGAGGTGCCCCTTGAGTTTGGGGGCCCATTTGAGAGGGTCCCTCCATAGGGTCCTCAGAGATGGTGTCAGTTACAGTCTATAGACCAACTTCTGATGAGCTCGGCATCCAGGGGAGTAGCCAGTATCTCAGGCTCATCATCTCCCACTTGCAGAATGGTGAGCAGATAATTTCTGTGTCATACCTTTACCCGGCCTTCGGAGTCTTTGATGCGGTAGACCGGGAGGCCAGGCATCTGTGACTCAACTTCTTAGACGCCATCCCGCCAATTATCGGCTAATTTATGCTTTCCCGGGATTCCCAAGTTGTGGAGGAGCACGACGTCTCCAGGGCGAAATTCCCGGTGTTTGACCTTATGGTCATAGAGCCTTTTAATGCCAGCATTAAGTTTTTCAGCAAACATTTCGGCCTGTTGATACGCTTGTTGTAGACTTTCTTGAAGTTTCTTTACGTACTGGAAATGATTGGAATTTTGTATTCCATCTGTGGATACTCTTAGACGTACGTCCACTGGTAGCCTGGCTTCTCGCCCGAACATAAGGAACTAGGGGGAGAAGCCTGTGGACTCATGGCAGGTGCAGTTATATGCATTACCAAGGTCTCCACATGCCGACTCAACTCTGTCTTCTGTGCCCCGGTTAACGTGCCCAGCATGTCCAGCAGTGTCCGGTTGAACCACTCTGGCAGGGCGTCACCCTCTGGATGGTATGGGGTTGTCCGGTACTTAGTGATATCCAGAATTTTTAGCAACTCCCGAATTAAACTGCTCTCAATGTCCCGACCTTGATCGGAATGCAGGCGATTGGGTAGGCCATAATGCATAAAATATTTCTCCCAGAGGATCTTCGCCCCCATAATTGCCTTCTGGTCCTTAGTCGGGAAGCCTTGAGTGTATCATGTGTAATGGTCCGTGATGACCAACACGTTGCATATCCCTCGCGTATCAGGCTCAATGCAGAGTACATCCATGCACGCTAAGGCCATAGGGCCTGAGCTCTTCAGATAGGCCATGGGTGCTGCTTGGGTCGGGAGGGTCTTGCGCTGAATGCACCTGGAGCATTGTCGACAATGTTGTTCCTCTGCCTCGCATATCTTTGGCCAGAAGAACAGCTCTCAGACGAGACCGAACGTCTTGTCGACACTGAGATGTCCGTGCTCATCGTGTACCGCCTTCAGGACCATGTGTTGCAGGTTCCTGGGGAGAACCAGTTGTCATCTATCCGGGTGATTGTGGTATAATACCACCCTATAGAGTAATCCGGTGTCTATCTCGAACTTGTCAGCTTCGCGCATAAGGATGGCGACCACGTCACATGGGGCACGCTTTAACAGGGAAGGCCTTTTTTTCTGAACGGCCTTATCTGAATGATAAGGGAGGAACAGAAGGAACAATAGTAGTACTCACCAGAGCGGGGGTCGATGGCTTCTCATCCGCCCCAGCGGTTGCTATCTGCAGGATGTCATCTCCAGCAATTGGTATAGGATCCTGGAGCTTGTCCACATCCTCCCCCGGCAGAACGTTGACATCCGGGCGTTGAGTAGAGGTGGGTACTTTGTCTTGATCGACATCCGCCGCGTGGTCATCGACACCGGAAGACACCTCCATCGGCACCGGAGAATCCCTGGATAGGCATTTGGACACCTGTACGAGGGGTAGGTTCATAGTACTGTTAGGTTTAAACTTTGGTTTAAAATATATATATATTTTTTTTTCCAATACTTTAGAAGATTGGTCTTATGCATATGTTATGGTATACCACGTTAGTTTCTTATACTATATTGATTTTATCAATGTGAGGTTTTTTTTCATTTTTTTCATTATTGTGTATATTTTGTCTTCGTTGACCAACCATAGACTATGCTAAAATTTAATTAATTGTTGTTCACAATGTTTCCTACACTGTGTGATCTCTGAAGTACACTCTGTCATTTACATATACTCACCTGATATATATGTTTAAGTATCCTTCGGATTGGTCAATCTCCACACTCAATTCAAGGGAGGTGCTATATCAGGGAACACGCAATGATCACTTGTTACTCTTTGATAAAGCACCCTGCGTTTGAAACGCGTAAGAGTGTCTGTGTCAGTACCTTTTTATGTTTTTATATGAATAAATCCTTTTGATCAATTTCTTTCTTCCTCCCAGCTGCAATGCTAATGAGGGAACCCCTAGGAGTCGCTTTGTGAGCCTCCCATAGTATCGTCTGAGAATTTACACTTCCCTTATTAAGTTTAAATAATTGATCTATGTCTTTATTGACTTTTAACACCACCTCCGGGATCTTTAATAGTGCTTCATTCAGTTTCCAATTTACTCTCGGCCTGTCCATATCCAGACTTGTGCACCTGAGTGCGTGATCAGACCACGGAATATCGTGGCTTTTGGCCTCGCGACCTTTGGAACCAATCTGTTAGAAATAAAGAAGTAATTTATTCTAATATAACTCATGGGTGGGTTTGGGAAAAAAGTATATTCCTTGTCCACTGGATGGAGCTCTCACCATATATCTGTTAGGTGGAACTCTTTAAGGCCCTTTAGTAGTGCAAGTCACTCTTCTTATGTGTTTAGGCTGACTGGATTTGTTCAATTCTGGATTTAACACTGTATTAAAATCTACTGCCAGAATGATGTAGCCTCTCATTATTTTGTGTAGTATGGTAAAAATGTTGGGGAAAAAGAGGGGGTCATATTCACTAGGGGCATAGACATTGGCGATGGTAATAACCTGACCTCTTATTGTTCCTATCAGAATTAAAATCTACCATCTTTATCTTTACAAATCTGCTCTACCACTAGTGGGAGTCTATTATTGATCAAAAATGATACCCTTTCTTTTTAGTCTGCGCTGATGCCATATAGAATTGTCAAAAGTTTATATCAATATATTATGGTGCGCTTGTCTTACTAAAATGAGTCTCCTGAATTAATTTCAAATCTGCTTTCCTCCTTTTATAAACGTACATGGCCAGCCGTCTTTTGATGGGACTATTAAAGCCCTTTACATTATGCCATAGTATTGTTACTGACATATTTTACAACTTAAGAAACTGCATCTCCTATCTGCTGTAATCATCTGGTAACCGCACGGAGAGTAACCCTGTTCATTTGAGACAAAGAGATATCACTCTGGATGCAAAGGGTGGGTATGGGAGGAGGGGGGGGCAATGTTCTCTGGAACTCCAGAGTCTAACCAAATTTTGGGAACCATAACAATCCTCAGATCTGTGTAGGTCTGCTGAACCAAAAACCTGTTTGCCCTTGGTTAAGACCTGTCTACCAGCCCAGCAGGATTAACGGGCCGGTTTCCTTAGCCAACTGTATGCCCAGGGTTCCAAGGGGCTTGACCTGTGGCGGGGACAGAACTCACCCCACCACTATGAGGTTGCATGTGGGCGGTAGGGAAGATGACTCCTCAGCCCAATCCTTCCTTGTCAAATTGCATTTAACAAAGAAAGCACATAGTCAAATACATACATAATGCCCACTGTGTATGAGCCCCGTCAGCCCTATGGGCCATATACCATTATAATTGTATGTTGACTAGGGCCTCAATGGACTTTTTCCTTTAATATAGTCTCATCCAGCCCCACAAAATGGAATCTATGTATCCATTGCAGGCCTGATGTCTCACTCTTTATGTCTCGCTCATTTTGGAGTCCCCATCGGAGTACCGTAATCCCAACCCTGAATCCGAAGTCCCGGGCCTTACCAGTACCCCCAAAAGGGCCCCAGTCTGTTTGCGTACCTCTAGACCCTGTTGCAGCAGTCTACTGTGGTCCAACTCTTCTTGTTGGTCTGGCACATTTTTCCAAATCCCCTCCACCACTTACTAGCTCGTGCCGGTCTCTCCGGAACTGCAGTCTCTACCTTTAATGGGTTATTCCAATTCATACTGCTGTGGCCTCCTTTCCCTCCAATTGGGGACCGTTCCACATTTTCCGGCTCACTCTGGCCATCTTGACCAATGGGGGCAGAGTTGGGCCAAACCTTCTTTACAGAAGCCGGACCTGAGCACAGGCTAAGTTCAAATGTGAAGTCTTTAAGTGAATGAATAAATGAATAAAGGCAGCTTGTGTCTTGAAATGATTGAAAGTGTTGCTAATCAATACATTTAAAAGTAATGGTACAGGAGCGTAGCCTGCAAACTGGCCTGCACGAAAAACACAGTATTAAAATATTCAAATGAGTTTACACAATAAAAATGCATTGCACACATAATTATATAATGAAATTGCAGTTATCATATATACACAACGTATTACGTCGTTTCAGCTCTACATGAGATTATACATTTCACTGAACATTGCTAAGACAAATCTCACTTTACTGCGGGCCCACTGCTGAGCCCCATAATGGGGTGCCCCAAATTGATCATAGGTCATCCTCATTGGAGGCTGACCAACTCTTTTGCTCCGGCAGAGCTGTTCTTCGGTCACTCCCTCTGGAGAGTAACTAGCATTGTCCTGATGATCAGCCTCTTCCCTTAAGGGGATTAATGTCTCTGCACAGTCTTGTTGAGGTACAAAGCACGGGCTCTGTGGATCCAGAGGCTGGCTCGCTGGAGCCACCCTATTAGGTGCTTGTCTATGGGGCCCTTTACCTGTAGCTCCTCTGGGAGGTGCCCCTTGAGTTTGGGGGCCCATTTGAGAGGGTCCCTCCATAGGGTCCTCAGAGATGGTGTCAGTTACAGTCTATAGACCAACTTCTGATGAGCTCGGCATCCAGGGGAGTAGCCAGTATCTCAGGCTCATCATCTCCCACTTGCAGAATGGTGAGCAGATAATTTCTGTGTCATACCTTTACCCGGCCTTCGGAGTCTTTGATGCGGTAGACCGGGAGGCCAGGCATCTGTGACTCAACTTCTTAGACGCCATCCCGCCAATTATCGGCTAATTTATGCTTTCCCGGGATTCCCAAGTTGTGGAGGAGCACGACGTCTCCAGGGCGAAATTCCCGGTGTTTGACCTTATGGTCATAGAGCCTTTTAATGCCAGCATTAAGTTTTTCAGCAAACATTTCGGCCTGTTGATACGCTTGTTGTAGACTTTCTTGAAGTTTCTTTACGTACTGGAAATGATTGGAATTTTGTATTCCATCTGTGGATACTCTTAGACGTACGTCCACTGGTAGCCTGGCTTCTCGCCCGAACATAAGGAACTAGGGGGAGAAGCCTGTGGACTCATGGCAGGTGCAGTTATATGCATTACCAAGGTCTCCACATGCCGACTCAACTCTGTCTTCTGTGCCCCGGTTAACGTGCCCAGCATGTCCAGCAGTGTCCGGTTGAACCACTCTGGCAGGGCGTCACCCTCTGGATGGTATGGGGTTGTCCGGTACTTAGTGATATCCAGAATTTTTAGCAACTCCCGAATTAAACTGCTCTCAATGTCCCGACCTTGATCGGAATGCAGGCGATTGGGTAGGCCATAATGCATAAAATATTTCTCCCAGAGGATCTTCGCCCCCATAATTGCCTTCTGGTCCTTAGTCGGGAAGCCTTGAGTGTATCATGTGTAATGGTCCGTGATGACCAACACGTTGCATATCCCTCGCGTATCAGGCTCAATGCAGAGTACATCCATGCACGCTAAGGCCATAGGGCCTGAGCTCTTCAGATAGGCCATGGGTGCTGCTTGGGTCGGGAGGGTCTTGCGCTGAATGCACCTGGAGCATTGTCGACAATGTTGTTCCTCTGCCTCGCATATCTTTGGCCAGAAGAACAGCTCTCAGACGAGACCGAACGTCTTGTCGACACTGAGATGTCCGTGCTCATCGTGTACCGCCTTCAGGACCATGTGTTGCAGGTTCCTGGGGAGAACCAGTTGTCATCTATCCGGGTGATTGTGGTATAATACCACCCTATAGAGTAATCCGGTGTCTATCTCGAACTTGTCAGCTTCGCGCATAAGGATGGCGACCACGTCACATGGGGCACGCTTTAACAGGGAAGGCCTTTTTTTCTGAACGGCCTTATCTGAATGATAAGGGAGGAACAGAAGGAACAATAGTAGTACTCACCAGAGCGGGGGTCGATGGCTTCTCATCCGCCCCAGCGGTTGCTATCTGCAGGATGTCATCTCCAGCAATTGGTATAGGATCCTGGAGCTTGTCCACATCCTCCCCCGGCAGAACGTTGACATCCGGGCGTTGAGTAGAGGTGGGTACTTTGTCTTGATCGACATCCGCCGCGTGGTCATCGACACCGGAAGACACCTCCATCGGCACCGGAGAATCCCTGGATAGGCATTTGGACACCTGTACGAGGGGTAGGTTCATAGTACTGTTAGGTTTAAACTTTGGTTTAAAATATATATATATTTTTTTTTCCAATACTTTAGAAGATTGGTCTTATGCATATGTTATGGTATACCACGTTAGTTTCTTATACTATATTGATTTTATCAATGTGAGGTTTTTTTTCATTTTTTTCATTATTGTGTATATTTTGTCTTCGTTGACCAACCATAGACTATGCTAAAATTTAATTAATTGTTGTTCACAATGTTTCCTACACTGTGTGATCTCTGAAGTACACTCTGTCATTTACATATACTCACCTGATATATATGTTTAAGTATCCTTCGGATTGGTCAATCTCCACACTCAATTCAAGGGAGGTGCTATATCAGGGAACACGCAATGATCACTTGTTACTCTTTGATAAAGCACCCTGCGTTTGAAACGCGTAAGAGTGTCTGTGTCAGTACCTTTTTATGTTTTTATATGAATAAATCCTTTTGATCAATTTCTTTCTTCCTCCCAGCTGCAATGCTAATGAGGGAACCCCTAGGAGTCGCTTTGTGAGCCTCCCATAGTATCGTCTGAGAATTTACACTTCCCTTATTAAGTTTAAATAATTGATCTATGTCTTTATTGACTTTTAACACCACCTCCGGGATCTTTAATAGTGCTTCATTCAGTTTCCAATTTACTCTCGGCCTGTCCATATCCAGACTTGTGCACCTGAGTGCGTGATCAGACCACGGAATATCGTGGCTTTTGGCCTCGCGACCTTTGGAACCAATCTGTTAGAAATAAAGAAGTAATTTATTCTAATATAACTCATGGGTGGGTTTGGGAAAAAAGTATATTCCTTGTCCACTGGATGGAGCTCTCACCATATATCTGTTAGGTGGAACTCTTTAAGGCCCTTTAGTAGTGCAAGTCACTCTTCTTATGTGTTTAGGCTGACTGGATTTGTTCAATTCTGGATTTAACACTGTATTAAAATCTACTGCCAGAATGATGTAGCCTCTCATTATTTTGTGTAGTATGGTAAAAATGTTGGGGAAAAAGAGGGGGTCATATTCACTAGGGGCATAGACATTGGCGATGGTAATAACCTGACCTCTTATTGTTCCTATCAGAATTAAAATCTACCATCTTTATCTTTACAAATCTGCTCTACCACTAGTGGGAGTCTATTATTGATCAAAAATGATACCCTTTCTTTTTAGTCTGCGCTGATGCCATATAGAATTGTCAAAAGTTTATATCAATATATTATGGTGCGCTTGTCTTACTAAAATGAGTCTCCTGAATTAATTTCAAATCTGCTTTCCTCCTTTTATAAACGTACATGGCCAGCCGTCTTTTGATGGGACTATTAAAGCCCTTTACATTATGCCATAGTATTGTTACTGACATATTTTACAACTTAAGAAACTGCATCTCCTATCTGCTGTAATCATCTGGTAACCGCACGGAGAGTAACCCTGTTCATTTGAGACAAAGAGATATCACTCTGGATGCAAAGGGTGGGTATGGGAGGAGGGGGGGGGGCAATGTTCTCTGGAACTCCAGAGTCTAACCAAATTTTGGGAACCATAACAATCCTCAGATCTGTGTAGGTCTGCTGAACCAAAAACCTGTTTGCCCTTGGTTAAGACCTGTCTACCAGCCCAGCAGGATTAACGGGCCGGTTTCCTTAGCCAACTGTATGCCCAGGGTTCCAAGGGGCTTGACCTGTGGCGGGGACAGAACTCACCCCACCACTATGAGGTTGCATGTGGGCGGTAGGGAAGATGACTCCTCAGCCCAATCCTTCCTTGTCAAATTGCATTTAACAAAGAAAGCACATAGTCAAATACATACATAATGCCCACTGTGTATGAGCCCCGTCAGCCCTATGGGCCATATACCATTATAATTGTATGTTGACTAGGGCCTCAATGGACTTTTTCCTTTAATATAGTCTCATCCAGCCCCACAAAATGGAATCTATGTATCCATTGCAGGCCTGATGTCTCACTCTTTATGTCTCGCTCATTTTGGAGTCCCCATCGGAGTACCGTAATCCCAACCCTGAATCCGAAGTCCCGGGCCTTACCAGTACCCCCAAAAGGGCCCCAGTCTGTTTGCGTACCTCTAGACCCTGTTGCAGCAGTCTACTGTGGTCCAACTCTTCTTGTTGGTCTGGCACATTTTTCCAAATCCCCTCCACCACTTACTAGCTCGTGCCGGTCTCTCCGGAACTGCAGTCTCTACCTTTAATGGGTTATTCCAATTCATACTGCTGTGGCCTCCTTTCCCTCCAATTGGGGACCGTTCCACATTTTCCGGCTCACTCTGGCCATCTTGACCAATGGGGGCAGAGTTGGGCCAAACCTTCTTTACAGAAGCCGGACCTGAGCACAGGCTAAGTTCAAATGTGAAGTCTTTAAGTGAATGAATAAATGAATAAAGGCAGCTTGTGTCTTGAAATGATTGAAAGTGTTGCTAATCAATACATTTAAAAGTAATGGTACAGGAGCGTAGCCTGCAAACTGGCCTGCACGAAAAACACAGTATTAAAATATTCAAATGAGTTTACACAATAAAAATGCATTGCACACATAATTATATAATGAAATTGCAGTTATCATATATACACAACGTATTACGTCGTTTCAGCTCTACATGAGATTATACATTTCACTGAACATTGCTAAGACAAATCTCACTTTACTGCGGGCCCACTGCTGAGCCCCATAATGGGGTGCCCCAAATTGATCATAGGTCATCCTCATTGGAGGCTGACCAACTCTTTTGCTCCGGCAGAGCTGTTCTTCGGTCACTCCCTCTGGAGAGTAACTAGCATTGTCCTGATGATCAGCCTCTTCCCTTAAGGGGATTAATGTCTCTGCACAGTCTTGTTGAGGTACAAAGCACGGGCTCTGTGGATCCAGAGGCTGGCTCGCTGGAGCCACCCTATTAGGTGCTTGTCTATGGGGCCCTTTACCTGTAGCTCCTCTGGGAGGTGCCCCTTGAGTTTGGGGGCCCATTTGAGAGGGTTCCTCCATAGGGTCCTCAGAGATGGTGTCAGTTACAGTCTATAGACCAACTTCTGATGAGCTCGGCATCCAGGGGAGTAGCCAGTATCTCAGGCTCATCATCTCCCACTTGCAGAATGGTGAGCAGATAATTTCTGTGTCATACCTTTACCCGGCCTTCGGAGTCTTTGATGCGGTAGACCGGGAGGCCAGGCATCTGTGACTCAACTTCTTAGACGCCATCCCGCCAATGATCGGCTAATTTATGCTTTCCCGGGATTCCCAAGTTGTGGAGGAGCACGACGTCTCCAGGGCGAAATTCCCGGTGTTTGACCTTATGGTCATAGAGCCTTTTAATGCCAGCATTAAGTTTTTCAGCAAACATTTCGGCCTGTTGATACGCTTGTTGTAGACTTTCTTGAAGTTTCTTTACGTACTGGAAATGATTGGAATTTTGTATTCCATCTGTGGATACTCTTAGACGTACGTCCACTGGTAGCCTGGCTTCTCGCCCGAACATAAGGAACTAGGGGGAGAAGCCTGTGGACTCATGGCGGGTGCAGTTATATGCATTACCAAGGTCTCCACATGCCGACTCAACTCTGTCTTCTGTGCCCCGGTTAACGTGCCCAGCATGTCCAGCAGTGTCCGGTTGAACCACTCTGGCAGGGCGTCACCCTCTGGATGGTATGGGGTTGTCCGGTACTTAGTGATATCCAGAATTTTTAGCAACTCCCGAATTAAACTGCTCTCAATGTCCCGACCTTGATCAGAATGCAGGCGATTGGGTAGGCCATAATGCATAAAATATTTCTCCCAGAGGATCTTCGCCCCCATAATTGCCTTCTGGTCCTTAGTCGGGAAGCCTTGAGTGTATCATGTGTAATGGTCCGTGATGACCAACACGTTGCATATCCCTCGCGTATCAGGCTCAATGCAGAGTACATCCATGCACGCTAAGGCCATAGGGCCTGAGCTCTTCAGATAGGCCATGGGTGCTGCTTGGGTCGGGAGGGTCTTGCGCTGAATGCACCTGGAGCATTGTCGACAATGTTGTTCCTCTGCCTCGCATATCTTTGGCCAGAAGAACAGCTCTCAGACGAGACCGAACGTCTTGTCGACACTGAGATGTCCGTGCTCATCGTGTACCGCCTTCAGGACCATGTGTTGCAGGTTCCTGGGGAGAACCAGTTGTCATCTATCCGGGTGATTGTGGTATAACACCACCCTATAGAGTAGTCCGGTGTCTATCTCGAACTTGTCAGCTTCGCGCATAAGGATGGCGACCACGTCACATGGGGCACGCTTTAACAGGGAAGGCCTTTTTTTCTGAACGGCCTTATCTGAATGATAAGGGAGGAACAGAAGGAACAATAGTAGTACTCACCAGAGCGGGGGTCGATGGCTTCTCATCCGCCCCAGCGGTTGCTATCTGCAGGATGTCATCTCCAGCAATTGGTATAGGATCCTGGAGCTTGTCCACATCCTCCCCCGGCAGAACGTTGACATCCGGGCGTTGAGTAGAGGTGGGTACTTTGTCTTGATCGACATCCGCCGTGTGGTCATCGACACCGGAAGACACCTCCATCGGCACCGGAGAATCCCTGGATAGGCATTTGGACACCTGTACGAGGGGTAGGTTCATAGTACTGTTAGGTTTAAACTTTGGTTTAAAATATATATATTTTTTTTTTTCCAATACTTTAGAAGATTGGTCTTATGCATATGTTATGGTATACCACGTTAGTTTCTTATACTATATTGATTTTATCAATGTGAGGTTTTTTTTCATTTTTTTCATTATTGTGTATATTTTGTCTTCGTTGACCAACCATAGACTATGCTAAAATTTAATTAATTGTTGTTCACAATGTTTCCTACACTGTGTGATCTCTGAAGTACACTCTGTCATTTACATATACTCACCTGATATATATGTTTAAGTATCCTTCGGATTGGTCAATTTCCACACTCAATTCAAGGGAGGTGCTATATCAGGGAACACGCAATGATCACTTGTTACTCTTTGATAAAGCACCCTGCGTTTGAAACGCGTAAGAGTGTCTGTGTCAGTACCTTTTTATGTTTTTATATGAATAAATCCTTTTGATCAATTTCTTTCTTCCTCCCAGCTGCAATGCTAATGAGGGAACCCCTAGGAGTCGCTTTGTGAGCCTCCCATAGTATCGTCTGAGAATTTACACTTCCCTTATTAAGTTTAAATAATTGATCTATGTCTTTATTGACTTTTAACACCACCTCCGGGATCTTTAATAGTGCTTCATTCAGTTTCCAATTTACTCTCGGCCTGTCCATATCCAGACTTGTGCACCTGAGTGCGTGATCAGACCACGGAATATCGTGGCTTTTGGCCTCGCGACCTTTGGAACCAATCTGTTAGAAATAAAGAAGTAATTTATTCTAATATAACTCATGGGTGGGTTTGGGAAAAAAGTATATTCCTTGTCCACTGGATGGAGCTCTCACCATATATCTGTTAGGTGGGACTCTTTAAGGCCCTTTAGTAGTGCAAGTCACTCTTCTTATGTGTTTAGGCTGACTGGATTTGTTCAATTCTGGATTTAACACTGTATTAAAATCTACTGCCAGAATGATGTAGCCTCTCATTATTTTGTGTAGTATGGTAAAAATGTTGGGGAAAAAGAGGGGGTCATATTCACTAGGGGCATAGACATTGGCGATGGTAATAACCTGACCTCTTATTGTTCCTATCAGAATTAAAATCTACCATCTTTATCTTTACAAATCTGCTCTACCACTAGTGGGAGTCTATTATTGATCAAAAATGATACCCTTTCTTTTTAGTCTGCGCTGATGCCATATAGAATTGTCAAAAGTTTATATCAATATATTATGGTGCGCTTGTCTTACTAAAATGAGTCTCCTGAATTAATTTCAAATCTGCTTTCCTCCTTTTATAAACGTACATGGCCAGCCGTCTTTTGATGGGACTATTAAAGCCCTTTACATTATGCCATAGTATTATTACTGACATATTTTACAACTTAAGAAACTGCATCTCCTATCTGCTGTAATCATCTGGTAACCGCACGGAGAGTAACCCTGTTCATTTGAGACAAAGAGATATCACTCTGGATGCAAAGGGTGGGTATGGGAGGAGGGGGGGGGGGCAATGTTCTCTGGAACTCCAGAGTCTAACCAAATTTTGGGAACCATAACAATCCTCAGATCTGTGTAGGTCTGCTGAACCAAAAACCTGTTTGCCCTTGGTTAAGACCTGTCTACCAGCCCAGCAGGATTGACGGGCCGGTTTCCTTAGCCAACTGTATGCCCAGGGTTCCAAGGGGCTTGACCTGTGGCGGGGACAGAACTCACCCCACCACTATGAGGTTGCATGTGGGCGGTAGGGAAGATGACTCCTCAGCCCAATCCTTCCTTGTCAAATTGCATTTAACAAAGAAAGCACATAGTCAAATACATACATAATGCCCACTGTGTATGAGCCCCGTCAGCCCTATGGGCCATATACCATTATAATTGTATGTTGACTAGGGCCTCAATGGACTTTTTCCTTTAATATAGTCTCATCCAGCCCCACAAAATGGAATCTATGTATCCATTGCAGGCCTGATGTCTCACTCTTTATGTCTCGCTCATTTTGGAGTCCCCATCGGAGTACCGTAATCCCAACCCTGAATCCGAAGTCCCGGGCCTTACCAGTACCCCCAAAAGGGCCCCAGTCTGTTTGCGTACCTCTAGACCCTGTTGCAGCAGTCTACTGTGGTCCAACTCTTCTTGTTGGTCTGGCACATTTTTCCAAATCCCCTCCACCACTTACTAGCTCGTGCCGGTCTCTCCGGAACTGCAGTCTCTACCTTTAATGGGTTATTCCAATTCATACTGCTGTGGCCTCCTTTCCCTCCAATTGGGGACCGTTCCACATTTTCCGGCTCACTCTGGCCATCTTGACCAATGGGGGCAGAGTTGGGCCAAACCTTCTTTACAGAAGCCGGACCTGAGCACAGGCTAAGTTCAAATGTGAAGTCTTTAAGTGAATGAATAAATGAATAAAGGCAGCTTGTGTCTTGAAATGATTGAAAGTGTTGCTAATCAATACATTTAAAAGTAATGGTACAGGAGCGTAGCCTGCAAACTGGCCTGCACGAAAAACACAGTATTAAAATATTCAAATGAGTTTACACAATAAAAATGCATTGCACACATAATTATATAATGAAATTGCAGTTATCATATATACACAACGTATTACGTCGTTTCAGCTCTACATGAGATTATACATTTCACTGAACATTGCTAAGACAAATCTCACTTTACTGCGGGCCCACTGCTGAGCCCCATAATGGGGTGCCCCAAATTGATCATAGGTCATCCTCATTGGAGGCTGACCAACTCTTTTGCTCCGGCAGAGCTGTTCTTCGGTCACTCCCTCTGGAGAGTAACTAGCATTGTCCTGATGATCAGCCTCTTCCCTTAAGGGGATTAATGTCTCTGCACAGTCTTGTTGAGGTACAAAGCACGGGCTCTGTGGATCCAGAGGCTGGCTCGCTGGAGCCACCCTATTAGGTGCTTGTCTATGGGGCCCTTTACCTGTAGCTCCTCTGGGAGGTGCCCATTGAGTTTGGGGGCCCATTTGAGAGGGTCCCTCCATAGGGTCCTCAGAGATGGTGTTAGTTACAGTCTATAGACCAACTTCTGATGAGCTCGGTATCCAGGGGAGTAGCCGGTATCTCAGGCTCATCATCTCCCACTTGCAGAATGGTGAGCAGATAATTTCTGTGTCATACCTTTACCCGGCCTTCGGAGTCTTTGATGCGGTAGACCGGGAGGCCAGGCATCTGTGACTCAACTTCTTAGACGCCATCCCACCAATGATCGGCTAATTTATGCTTTCCCGGGATTCCCAAGTTGTGGAGGAGCACGACTTCTCCAGGGCGAAATTCCCGGTGTTTGACCTTATGGTCATAGAGCCTTTTAATGCCAGCATTAAGTTTTTCAGCAAACGTTTCGGCCTGTTGATACGCTTGTTGTAGACTTTCTTGAAGTTTCTTTACGTACTGGAAATGATTGGAATTTTGTATTCCATCTGTGGATACTCTTAGACGTACGTCCACTGGTAGCCTGGCTTCTCGCCCGAACATAAGGAACTAGGGGGAGAAGCCTGTGGACTCATGGCGGGTGCAGTTATATGCATTACCAAGGTCTCCACATGCCGACTCAACTCTGTCTTCTGTGCCCCGGTTAACGTGCCCAGCATGTCCAGCAGTGTCCGGTTGAACCACTCTGGCAGGGCGTCACCCTCTGGATGGTATGGGGTTGTCCGGTACTTAGTGATATCCAGAATTTTTAGCAACTCCCGAATTAAACTGCTCTCAATGTCCCGACCTTGATCAGAATGCAGGCGATTGGGTAGGCCATAATGCATAAAATATTTCTCCCAGAGGATCTTCGCCCCCATAATTGCCTTCTGGTCCTTAGTCGGGAAGCCTTGAGTGTATCATGTGTAATGGTCCGTGATGACCAACACGTTGCATATCCCTCGCGTATCAGGCTCAATGCAGAGTAAATCCATGCACGCTAAGGCCATAGGGCCTGAGCTCTTCAGATAGGCCATGGGTGCTGCTTGGGTCGGGAGGGTCTTGCGCTGAATGCACCTGGAGCATTGTCGACAATGTTGTTCCTCTGCCTCGCATATCTTTGGCCAGAAGAACAGGTCTCAGACGAGACCGAACGTCTTGTCGACACTGAGATGTCTGTGCTCATCGTGTACCGCCTTCAGGACCATGTGTTGCAGGTTCCTGGGGAGAACCAGTTGTCATCTATCCGGGTGATTGTGGTATAACACCACCCTATAGAGTAGTCCGGTGTCTATCTCGAACTTGTCAGCTGCGCGCATAAGGATGGCGACCACGTCACATGGGGCACGCTTTAACAGGGAAGGCCTTTTTTTCTGAACGGCCTTATCTGAATGATAAGGGAGGAACAGAAGGAACAATAGTAGTACTCACCAGAGCGGGGGTCGATGGCTTCTCATCCGCCCCAGCGGTTGCTATCTGCAGGATGTCATCTCCAGCAATTGGTATAGGGTCCTGGAGCTTGTCCACATCCTCCCCCGGCAGAACGTTGACATCCGGGCGTTGAGTAGAGGTGGGTACTTTGTCTTGATCGACATCCGCCGCGTGGTCATCGACACCGGAAGACACCTCCATTGGCACCGGAGAATCCCTGGATAGGCATTTGGACACCTGTACGAGGGGTAGGTTCATAGTACTGTTAGGTTTAAAATTTGGTTTAAAATATATATATATTTTTTTTTCCAATACTTTAGAAGATTGGTCTTATGCATATGTTATGGTATACCACGTTAGTTTCTTATACTATATTGATTTTATCAATGTGAGGTTTTTTTTCATTTTTTTCATTATTGTGTATATTTTGTCTTCGTTGACCAACCATAGACTATGCTAAAATTTAATTAATTGTTGTTCACGATGTTTCCTACACTGTGTGATCTCTGAAGTACACTCTGTCATTTACATATACTCACCTGATATATATGTTTAAGTATCCTTCGGATTGGTCAATTTCCACACTCAATTCAAGGGAGGTGCTATATCAGGGAACACGCAATGATCACTTGTTACTCTTTGATAAAGCACCCTGCGTTTGAAACGCGTAAGAGTGTCTGTGTCAGTACCTTTTTATGCTTTTATATGAATAAATCCTTTTGATCAATTTCTTTCTTCCTCCCAGCTGCAATGCTAATGAGGGAACCCCTAGGAGTCGCTTTGTGAGCCTCCCATAGTATCGTCTGAGAATTTACACTTCCCTTATTAAGTTTAAATAATTGATCTATGTCTTTATTGACTTTTAACACCACCTCCGGGATCTTTAATAGTGCTTCATTCAGTTTCCAATTTACTCTCGGCCTGTCCATATCCAGACTTGTGCACCTGAGTGCGTGATCAGACCACGGAATATCGTGGCTTTTGGCCTCGCGACCTTTGGAACCAATCTGTTAGAAATAAAGAAGTAATTTATTCTAATATAACTCATGGGTGGGTTTGGGAAAAAAGTATATTCCTTGTCCACTGGATGGAGCTCTCACCATATATCTGTTAGGTGGGACTCTTTAAGGCCCTTTAGTAGTGCAAGTCACTCTTCTTATGTGTTTAGGCTGACTGGATTTGTTCAATTCTGGATTTAACACTGTATTAAAATCTACTGCCAGAATGATGTAGCCTCTCATTATTTTGTGTAGTATGGTAAAAATGTTGGGGAAAAAGAGGGGGTCATATTCACTAGGGGCATAGACATTGGCGATGGTAATAACCTGACCTCTTATTGTTCCTATCAGAATTAAAATCTACCATCTTTATCTTTACAAATCTGCTCTACCACTAGTGGGAGTCTATTATTGATCAAAAATGATACCCTTTCTTTTTAGTCTGCACTGATGCTATATAGAATTGTCAAAAGTTTATATCAATATATTATGGTGCGCTTGTCTTACTAAAATGAGTCTCCTGAATTAATTTCAAATCTGCTTTCCTCCTTTTATAAACGTACATGGCCAGCCGTCTTTTGATGGGACTATTAAAGCCCTTTACATTATGCCATAGTATTGTTACTGACATATTTTACAACTTAAGAAACTGCATCTCCTATCTGTTGTAATCATCTGGTAACCGCACGGAGAGTAACCCTGTTCATTTGAGACAAAGAGATATCACTCTGGATGCAAAGGGTGGGTATGGGAGGGGGGGGGGGGGCAATGTTCTCTGGAACTCCAGAGTCTAACCAAATTTTGGGAACCATAACAATCCTCAGATCTGTGTAGGTCTGCTGAACCAAAAACCTGTTTGCCCTTGGTTAAGACCTGTCTACCAGCCCAGCAGGATTAACGGGCCGGTGTCCTGAGCCAACTGTATGCCCAGGGTTCCAAGGGGCTTGACCTGTGGCGGGGACAGAACTCACCCCACCACTATGAGGTTGCATGTGGGCGGTAGGGAAGATGACTCCTCAGCCCAATCCTTCCTTGTCAAATTGCATTTAACAAAGAAAGCACATAGTCAAATACATACATAATGCCCACTGTGTATGAGCCCCGTCAGCCCTATGGGCCATATACCATTATAATTGTATGTTGACTAGGGCCTCAATGGACTTTTTCCTTTAATATAGTCTCATCCAGCCCCACAAAATGGAATCTATGTATCCATTGCAGGCCTGATGTCTCACTCTTTATGTCTCACTCATTTTGGAGTCCCCATTGGAGTACCGTAATCCCAACCCTGAATCCGAAGTCCCGGGCCTTACCAGTACCCCCAAAAGGGCCCCAGTCTGTTTGCGTACCTCTAGACCCTGTTGCAGCAGTCTACTGTGGTCCAACTCTTCTTGTTGGTCTGGCACATTTTTCCAAATCCCCTCCACCACTTACTAGCTCGTGCCGGTCTCTCCGGAACTGCAGTCTCTACCTTTAATGGGTTATTCCAATTCATACTGCTGTGGCCTCCTTTCCCTCCAATTGGGGACCGTTCCACATTTTCCGGCTCACTCTGGCCATCTTGACCAATGGGGGCAGAGTTGGGTCAAACCTTCTTTACAGAAGCCGGACCTGAGCACAGGCTAAGTTCAAATGTGAAGTCTTTAAGTGAATGAATAAATGAATAAAGGCAGCTTGTGTCTTGAAATGATTGAAAGTGTTGCTAATCAATACATTTAAAAGTAATGGTACAGGAGCGTAGCCTGCAAACTGGCCTGCACGAAAAACACAGTATTAAAATATTCAAATGAGTTTACACAATAAAAATGCATTGCACATATAATTATATAATGAAATTTCAGTTATCATATATACACAACGTATTACGTCGTTTCAGCTCTACATGAGATTATACATTTCACTGAACATTGCTAAGACAAATCTCACTTTACTGCGGGCCCACTGCTGAGCCCCATAATGGGGTGCCCCAAATTGATCATAGGTCATCCTCATTGGAGGCTGACCAACTCTTTTGCTCCGGCAGAGCTGTTCTTCGGTCACTCCCTCTGGAGAGTAACTAGCATTGTCCTGATGATCAGCCTCTTCCCTTAAGGGGATTAATGTCTCTGCACAGTCTTGTTGAGGTACAAAGCATGGGCTCTGTGGATCCAGAGGCTGGCTCGCTGGAGCCACCCTATTAGGTGCTTGTCTATGGGGCACTTTACCTGTAGCTCCTCTGGGAGGTGCCCCTTGAGTTTGGGGGCCCATTTGAGAGGGTCCCTCCATAGGGTCCTCAGAGATGGTGTCAGTTACAGTCTATAGACCAACTTCTGATGAGCTCGGCATCCAGGGGAGTAGCCAGTATCTCAGGCTCATCATCTCCCACTTGCAGAATGGTGAGCAGATAATTTCTGTGTCATACCTTTACCCGGCCTTCGGAGTCTTTGATGCGGTAGACCGGGAGGCCAGGCATCTGTGACTCAACTTCTTAGACGCCATCCCGCCAATGATGGGCTAATTTATGCTTTCCCGGGATTCCCAAGTTGTGGAGGAGCACGACGTCTCCAGGGCGAAATTCCCGGTGTTTGACCTTATGGTCATAGAGCCTTTTAATGCCAGCATTAAGTTTTTCAGCAAACGTTTCGGCCTGTTGATACGCTTGTTGTAGACTTTCTTGAAGTTTCTTTACGTACTGGAAATGATTGGAATTTTGTATTCCATCTGTGGATACTCTTAGACGTACGTCCACTGGTAGCCTGGCTTCTCGCCCGAACATAAGGAACTAGGGGGAGAAGCCTATGGACTCATGGCGGGTGCAGTTATATGCATTACCAAGGTCTCCACATGCCGACTCAACTCTGTCTTCTGTGCCCCGGTTAACGTGCCCAGCATGTCCAGCAGTGTCCGGTTGAACCACTCTGGCAGGGCGTCACCCTCTGGATGGTATGGGGTTGTCCGGTACTTAGTGATATCCAGAATTTTTAGCAACTCCCGAATTAAACTGCTCTCAATGTCCCGACCTTGATCAGAATGCAGGCGATTGGGTAGGCCATAATGCATAAAATATTTCTCCCAGAGGATCTTCGCCCCCATAATTGCCTTCTGGTCCTTAGTCGGGAAGCCTTGAGTGTATCATGTGTAATGGTCCGTGATGACCAACACGTTGCATATCCCTCGCGTATCAGGCTCAATGCAGAGTACATCCATGCACGCTAAGGCCATAGGGCCTGAGCTCTTCAGATAGGCCATGGGTGCTGCTTGGGTCGGGAGGGTCTTGCGCTGAATGCACCTGGAGCATTGTCGACAATGTTGTTCCTCTGCCTCGCATATCTTTGGCCAGAAGAACAGGTCTCAGACGAGACCGAACGTCTTGTCGACACTGAGATGTCCGTGCTCATCGTGTACCGCCTTCAGGACCATGTGTTGCAGGTTCCTGGGGAGAACCAGTTGTCATCTATCCGGGTGATTGTGGTATAACACCACCCTATAGAGTAGTCCGGTGTCTATCTCGAACTTGTCAGCTTCGCGCATAAGGATGGCGACCACGTCACATGGGGCACGCTTTAACAGGGAAGGCCTTTTTTTCTGAACGGCCTTATCTGAATGATAAGGGAGGAACAGAAGGAACAATAGTAGTACTCACCAGAGTGGGGGTCGATGGCTTCTCATCCGCCCCAGCGGTTGCTATCTGCAGGATGTCATCTCCAGCAATTGGTATAGGATCCTGGAGCTTGTCCACATCCTCCCCCGGCAGAACGTTGACATCCGGGCGTTGAGTAGAGGTGGGTACTTTGTCTTGATCGACATCCGCCGCGTGGTCATTGACACCGGAAGACACCTCCATCGGCACCGGAGAATCAATGGATAGGCATTTGGACACCTGTACGAGGGGTAGGTTCATAGTACTGTTAGGTTTAAACTTTGGTTTAAAATATATATATATTTTTTTTTCCAATACTTTAGAAGATTGGTCTTATGCATATGTTATGGTATACCACGTTAGTTTCTTATACTATATTGATTTTATCAATGTGAGGTTTTTTTTCATTTTTTTCATTATTGTGTATATTTTGTCTTCGTTGACCAACCATAGACTATGCTAAAATTTAATTAATTGTTGTTCACAATGTTTCCTACACTGTGTGATCTCTGAAGTATACTCTGTCATTTACATATACTCACCTGATATATATGTTTAAGTATCCTTCGGATTGGTCAATTTCCACACTCAATTCAAGGGAGGTGCTATATCAGGGAACACGCAATGATCACTTGTTACTCTTTGATAAAGCACCCTGCGTTTGAAACGCGTAAGAGTGTCTGTGTCAGTACCTTTTTATGTTTTTATATGAATAAATCCTTTTGATCAATTTCTTTCTTCCTCCCAGCTGCAATGCTAATGAGGGAACCCCTAGGAGTCGCTTTGTGAGCCTCCCATAGTATCGTCTGAGAATTTACACTTCCCTTATTAAGTTTAAATAATTGATCTATGTCTTTATTGACTTTTAACACCACCTCCGGGATCTTTAATAGTGCTTCATTCAGTTTCCAATTTACTCTCGGCCTGTCCATATCCAGACTTGTGCACCTGAGTGCGTGATCAGACCACGGAATATCGTGGCTTTTGGCCTCGCGACCTTTGGAACCAATCTGTTAGAAATAAAGAAGTAATTTATTCTAATATAACTCATGGGTGGGTTTGGGAAAAAAGTATATTCCTTGTCCACTGGATGGAGCTCTCACCATATATCTGTTAGGTGGGACTCTTTAAGGCCCTTTAGTAGTGCAAGTCACTCTTCTTATGTGTTTAGGCTGACTGGATTTGTTCAATTCTGGATTTAACACTGTATTAAAATCTACTGCCAGAATGATGTAGCCTCTCATTATTTTGTGTAGTATGGTAAAAATGTTGGGGAAAAAGAGGGGGTCATATTCACTAGGGGCATAGACATTGGCGATGGTAATAACCTGACCTCTTATTGTTCCTATCAGAATTAAAATCTACCATCTTTATCTTTACAAATCTGCTCTACCACTAGTGGGAGTCTATTATTGATCAAAAATGATACCTTTTCTTTTTAGTCTGCGCTGATGCCATATAGAATTGTCAAAAGTTTATATCAATATATTATGGTGCGCTTGTCTTACTAAAATGAGTCTCCTGAATTAATTTCAAATCTGCTTTCCTCCTTTTATAAACGTACATGGCCAGCCGTCTTTTGATGGGACTATTAAAGCCCTTTACATTATGCCATAGTATTGTTACTGACATATTTTACAACTTAAGAAACTGCATCTCCTATCTGCTGTAATCATCTGGTAACCGCACGGAGAGTAACCCTGTTCATTTGAGACAAAGAGATATCACTCTGGATGCAAAGGGTGGGTATGGGAGGAGGGGGGGGGGCAATGTTCTCTGGAACTCCAGAGTAACCAAATTTTGGGAACCATAACAATCCTCAGATCTGTGTAGGTCTGCTGAACCAAAAACCTGTTTGCCCTTGGTTAAGACCTGTCTACCAGCCCAGCAGGATTAACGGGCCGGTTTCCTTAGCCAACTGTATGCCCAGGGTTCCAAGGGGCTTGACCTGTGGCGGGGACAGAACTCACCCCACCACTATGAGGTTGCATGTGGGCGGTAGGGAAGATGACTCCTCAGCCCAATCCTTCCTTGTCAAATTGCATTTAACAAAGAAAGCACATAGTCAAATACATACATAATGCCCACTGTGTATGAGCCCCGTCAGCCCTATGGGCCATATACCATTATAATTGTATGTTGACTAGGGCCTCAATGGACTTTTTCCTTTAATATAGTCTCATCCAGCCCCACAAAATGGAATCTATGTATCCATTGCAGGCCTGATGTCTCACTCTTTATGTCTCGCTCATTTTGGAGTCCCCATCGGAGTACCGTAATCCCAACCCTGAATCCGAAGTCCCGGGCCTTACCAGTACCCCCAAAAGGGCCCCAGTCTGTTTGCGTACCTCTAGACCCTGTTGCAGCAGTCTACTGTGGTCCAACTCTTCTTGTTGGTCTGGCACATTTTTCCAAATCCCCTCCACCACTTACTAGCTCGTGCCGGTCTCTCCGGAACTGCAGTCTCTACCTTTAATGGGTTATTCCAATTCATACTGCTGTGGCCTCCTTTCCCTCCAATTGGGGACCGTTCCACATTTTCCGGCTCACTCTGGCCATCTTGACCAATGGGGGCAGAGTTGGGCCAAACCTTCTTTACAGAAGCCGGACCTGAGCACAGGCTAAGTTCAAATGTGAAGTCTTTAAGTGAATGAATAAATGAATAAAGGCAGCTTGTGTCTTGAAATGATTGAAAGTGTTGCTAATCAATACATTTAAAAGTAATGGTACAGGAGCGTAGCCTGCAAACTGGCCTGCACGAAAAACATTTTTTTATTGAGGATTTCGAACAATAGTCTGTGGATGGCAATTGATATGTTTAGATTTATTAAGGCGCCCCAATCTTAAGCAGCCATTTTGTAGTGTTCCAGTACACGCCCCCTCTACGTTTAAGTACATTTTGATGGAAGTGAAATTTAATCCCAATTAACAAATGTTCATTTTGCCCAAGTCTACTTTACCAGAGAACGGTTAGTCATTTATTAGTATTTACAGTGGATTCTGCTCCCAAACTCTCTCTCAGGAGCAGTTGCCATTAGTAGAGATGGGCAAACTTGTCTAAATCCCTTTCAAAGATTTTTCTGGATTTTTTAGACCAAATCTGACCCCCATCAAATTTCGCCTGCAGATTAGGTACTAAAAAATGAGAAAGATTCATTAGAATCTGCCATTGGGTACAATGCAGGTGGATTCTTAAGAATCTGGAGTCAGATTTCATATTGAATCTAAAATCTGTGTGGCGGATTAATAATCAGATGTCAGATTGTTAAAATCTGTACTCTCTCTCCCTTCGGATTTAATCTCAGTGAGAATTTTTAACAATCTGCCTGCAGATGATTAATCCACTATGTGGATTGTCATTGATGGAAAAAAAAGATGATTTCACTTGTTGAGACTGATCCACAGAAATCCGTGGTTCAAAGTAACTGACCAATCCACGTCGGCTTCAAATCCGCCAAAACAAAATCACCCATCTCTAGCCATTACAAGGCTTTAAAACCTATAGCATTCTTGTAAAATGTGGTATAGTATTTGCTACTAATTTTACTAATTTGTGGCCAATAATGTCATTGTTATTAGTGCTATGACTCTAGTTAATGAATCAGTTTCTCACATTAATGATTGTCATACACCCTTTTACAACACCTATTAACAAATATTGTCAATGCTCAGTCAGAGTGTATTGTCTCAGTTTTCCAAGTTGGAGTGGAGCGCAAACATATAGAAAAAAGCAAACACACCACAGATGCAATATATGTTTGATAATTTAAGGAAACAGTCTTATTCTCAATTCCAGTGAAATTTGTACTTACAAACTTCACTCTTTAGCAAATCCAATAAAGGTGTCTTTATGTGGAAAAAACACTGATATTCCCCAGGGAGTAGTAGACAGGTAACACGATTCACCGGGTAAAACTTTGGTATGGTAATACAAGAAACCGGAGATAGTGCAGACTGGTACAAAAAGATTTATAAAAATAATCATAGATAAAACACACTCACATTGTGTCAGATCTGAAGAGGCATTTCGATCAACAAACTGACGGCGGCGGCTGAAGGCTGAAAACTGTTTCCTCTGCTCTAACTCTGCTTGGCTCACGTCTCCTCCCTCCACGTTTTCGTGGTAGGATACCCGGATATTTCGCCGGAGTGGTGTCACCTCGATTGGGCAGGAGATACTGCGTGTAGTGTCATGCTTCTTTCCCACACTCAACGCATTTCAACTTTCAAAGTTTTCATCAGGAGAGTCTCTTTTCCATTCAGGTGCCTCTAAATACCCTAACCTACTTCATGATTGGTGGATACACAGCTGCTGCCTAATTAATAAGGATAGATTGCATCTAGTGACACAATCTCAAGCGATCAGTATAAACTAATACATAGATAATACTCAACCTCAGAATACCTAGATCGCAAGATCTGTATAAAACAAATAAGCAGCGCTGTTTCTAAAGTGTAAGATATCTTAAAGGTACAGATACATATTGAACAATGCAAGTATACATAAAATGCTAAACAGTGTAACCTGATGGACAAACTTTGTCCCCATGCAGAGAACACATATTAAGTATACTAAGAGTGACATACTCTGAACCCAAAAACATAATATAAAAAAACTATGAAAGCTTTTAATAAAACTAATAATAAAACTAGAACTATGAGATGCGAGTAACTCATATGATTGGTCTGGAAGAAATGGAAGAAAACATGGGTAAGTATAACCATATGTAGCCATCTTATGCTACTCACGGAAAACACTAAGGGCCTCATGCAGTAAGCCCCGATACAAAATTTTCGGCACGAATTACGAAAATGTTTTTTTTGGGCGATTTGCCCTCGCAGTATTCAGTAAGGGCCGAATCCTTCCGATCCCTGCTGAAGCACTGCGAAAGCAAAGCTGCCGATGAGCTGTGGCGATACAGCCTGGCTCCCGATATGGCTCCCGATAAGCCTTTGGTGCCGATAGATGTTTGCAGCTGAGAGAGACAAGCCGCTCTCTCAGCGCAAACTTCGGCACCAAAAAAAGTATTTAAAAACAACTTTTATTCATAGTGTACATGTCCGGGGGTCTTCGGAGCTGAACCGCGTTGGTTTGAGGTCCGGGGACCCCCTGCCCCCCGAGATACAGGCCCCTTTATGAGGTGCCGGTATCCCTCGGCGTTTAAAGGTCCCGATCACGTGACCGCGACCTGTAAACAAACCAGAGGGATACCGGCACCCCATAAAGGGGCCTGTATCTCGGGGGGCAGGGGGTCCCTGGACCTCAAACCAACGCTGTTCTGCTCCGGAGACCCTCTGCACATGTACAGTATAAATAAAACACACACACATCAATAAAGACTCGTTCCTTACCTTGGCGGCTATGTGCAACGGTAATGAAGCAGCATGAATGTCTTTTTAATTATACTGTACAGTGAGCAGGGGGTCCCCTGAGCTGAACCGCATTGCTTTGTGGAGCAGGGACCCCCTGCTTCCCGAGTTACAGGCCCCAGTATGTGTCATCGGGTGGCAGTGTCGCCGCCATGTTTATAGCGTCCCCGCAATAAACATGGCGTCCACACTGTAACCGATGGCCCAAACCGGGGCCTGTAACTCGGGAGGCAGGGGGTCTCTGAGCCACAAATAAATGCGCTTCAGCTCAGGGGGCCTCCTGCTTCCGCACAATATTATTAAAATACATTAATGCTGCTTCATTACCATAGCGGATAGCCGCTAAGGCAATGAAGGGGTTAACGCATAGTAGCATGTTTATTGGGGACAAATGCCCCCAATAAACATAGCATCAATACACAACATACAGTATAGTAATGGGCAGAATGACTATTATCCACAAATGGATAATAGTGCAGTTGTCCATTTACAATACATACACAACAATAAAGACTTTAAATACATATAGCACTCACCCATGTCCCACTGCCACGATGAAGGCCATCCTCATATTCATCCTGCCCATGCCCCATCCGCTTCTGCAAAACAAACACAAGAATTACAACATCCAAATTAATGTCCCCTAACCCCTTAATCACCATAGCGGTTATTAACCGCTACAGTTATTAAGGGGTTAAGCCACCATCACCCACATACCCTCCCCCACAAAGCCCCCCAACCACCCTCACCCAATACCCACAGGGGAGTCCTACCAAATACCCTTGGGCCTAATACCCCCTCCCCCAGCACATACAGTACAATAATGTGCCAAATAACTATTATCCACATAGGGATAATACATTATTTGGCCATTATTAAACACATTCAATAACGTTAAAATGTAAAGAAACTTGTACTAACCTCATCAATAAGAAGTCTCCGTCGCCAGCATCATCCTTGGGGTCCGTTGCCAACATAAGAAATAGCCACAACATTTCAATATCATTAACATAACACTGAACCCCTTAATCACCTTATCAAGGTACTAACCTGAAAGGTAATTAAGGGGTGAAGCCATCCTGCAATGCCTACAACAGTTATGCATAACATCCTCAGTGAAATAAAAACCAATTGCCTAACCAAATTCCATTTAATCATTCAATCTGTAGGCTCACATGCCTCATAAAACATTGCATTTACAGTGTATACATGTAGCATAACATGTAAACTGCATGTACACGCTGCAAATCAATGTTAACAATACAATACAAACTAAGCTATTATCAAAAGGTTTATCCTTTGCTCCAGTTACAGGGCCAGATAGTTTTAAGTTGTATGTTGATGTCCAAAGATATGTGCGCAAGCTTTGCCTCAAAAAATATTTTCAAAGAGACGCCATATCTAGACTGGACACCAACACTAACTTACCACTAAATACAAACAATTCAACGTTCAGAAATCCCTCAACATTCTTTCCTAGGTTTGTGAGTGGTCCCTTTGTGGACACATTCGCCAAAATGGTCACAGATGACCTAGAGACCCTAAGTAGAAACCACAAAGTTAGGACTGATAATCTTAGTAAAGATGAAAAAATAACTTTACGTGCACTTGAAGAAAATGAAGACATAATCATAAAACCAGCGGATAAGGGGGGGGGGTTGGTAATCATGGATAAATCATATTACATCCAAGAGTCACTGAGAATTCTAAGTGACATATCCACTTACCAACTCCTCCCAACGAATCCTACTACACATTACCAGCAAAAATTATTTAATTATTTAACATTTGGTTTAGATCAAAATTTAATTACTCCAAAAGAATTTGACTTTCTTTACAATAAACACCCCAGACTACCTTTGTTTTATATAATCCCTAAAATACATAAAAATATAAATTTTCCCCCCGGCCGCCCCATCATTTCGGGCATTCAATCATTAACATCACACTTATCTCAATATATAGATAGACAACTCCAGAAATATGTCATACAATTACCTTCTTACCTCCGGGATACTACCCACATACTGCAGACACTCCAGGACATTCAGTGGCAACCCCATTATATTTTTGTTACCGCAGACGTCAATTCATTATACACCATAATCAACCATGATCAAGGATGTGAATCAGTCTTAAACACCCTAAAAAATGACCCATCTGTTTCAAAAGAATTTAGAGATTTTTTGATTTTAGGAATTAAATTCATCCTTTGTCACAATTTTTTTCACTTTAATAAAGCTTATTATTTGCAGGTATGTGGCACCGCCATGGGCACCAAGTTTGCTCCTAGTTATGCTAATATATTTATGGGATATTGGGAGAAACAACATATATGGTCCAATTGTCCCTATGGTGCAAGCTTGGTGCTGTGGCGGCGCTACATAGATGATATTATTTTTATTTGGTCAGGCACTTTAGCACAGTTAACACAGTTTCAGTTATATATGAATAACAACACTAATAATTTAAAATTCACGTTTGTCACTAATACTAATAAAATAGAATTTTTAGATTTAGAAATCACTATAGTTAATAATCACATACACACCAGCACATATTTTAAACCGGTTCAATCAAATAATTATTTACATGCACAGAGTCACCACAATCCCACATGGGTCAAAAACATCCCTAAGGGACAGTTCATTAGACTGAAAAGAAACAGCTCACATCCAGACACATTTAAAATTCAAGCCGAGGATTTAAAACAAAAATTTGTGGAGAGGAAGTACTCCCCACTAGAGTTGGATAGAACTATCTCTGAAGTTGCAGCGATGGACAGAACCAGTCTCTTACAATATAAAAATAAAAATAAAAATATTAACTCATCAGGCAATTTGTCATTTGTCACTCAATATAACCAAATGGCACCCAACATACGCAAAACTTTAAGAAAATACTGGCCAATATTGAAAAAGGATAAAGAACTAGAGGGAATTCTACCCGAATATCCACATATTATATTCACAAAAGCTCCTAATATAGGACAGAGACTGGCACCCAGCTGTCCATCGCTGCAGCCAGTTCAAAGAGACACAACACTCTGTGGGGGATACTTCCTCTGTAACAAATGCACGGCATGCAAATACAGTAACAAAAAAATAAATTTTATATCAAATAAAACACATAAACAGTATAAAATTAAACAACATATTACATGTAGTAGTTCCTTTGTTATATATTTACTTGAATGTCCGTGTGGTCTGCAGTATGTGGGTATGACAACGCGAGCTATAAAAAGACGTTTGTATGAACATATATACAATATTAAAACTGGTTTAGTCACACACAATGTGTCTAATCATTTTCTTCAGGTGCACAATAAAGACCCAAAAGGTTTGAGGTGCGTAGGAATAGAGCGCATTGTACCACACTGGAGAGGAGGTAATACATTGAGCCTATTGGGGAGAAGAGAGTCCTATTGGATTTATGAGTTATGTACTCTGTCCCCAATGGGCTTAAATGTAGAATTCGATTTGAAATCCTTTTTGGTGGGTTAGTACCAAATACATCCACATAAGGTGACATGTCATATACATTAGTGTTTAAATTCGCTTATAGCAGTAGGTTCCTCCTACATAAATAAGCACACTATCACTGGTTTAATACATTTTATCTAATCATAATTCGCATATTATATTAAATAATTAATTAAATTGTTTTTTTTTTTTTTTTTTTTTTTGTCCTACCTTAAAATTATGCATTTTTTTTTTTTTTTTTTTTTATTCATTTATTTTTTGTTTATATACATAAATATATATATGTTGTTAGTAGTATATGTTCATTGTTTATTGTGTCATGTTTAAATATATATGTTGTTAGTAGTATATGTTCATTGTATATTGTGTTATGTTTAATGTTGTCATTATGTATAACAGCTGTACAAAATAGTAAGTAGCTTTTTTGTTCAAAGACATTCTCACTGTGCAGTGTCTGATTGCAAACACACTAAGAGCAACTTTATTACAAGCACAGCACATGTGCAATTAGCTACAGGTGGAACTATTTACCCAAATGGTGAAGTCAGTATTTAAAGGACATTTTGGACTTTTTTATTCATATACCCCTGAGGAAGAGAGCAGATCGCTCTTGAAACGCGTAGGGTGGAGGTTCAAGCCCCGCACACATTGGTGTAGTACCCCCGTACATCGGTGAATCAACGTGAGCTGCCAGCTAACCATCTCTTATAGCCGCCGACGAGTTGAACCAGCTGTTGCGGTTTTCCATTATTCAAGCGCCCTGCTTGGCGCCCTGCAGGAGTACCTGCTGACAAGTTGCGTCCACGAGCGGATAGAGACGCCAGCTAGCAGTGAGCAGCAGATAGGACTAGCTCACGGTGGTCCGTGGCTGATATCGTGCTGAATCAGCTGCAGCTGAGTTCCATCTGCTCAGACGTGCTTCCTGGAGCTGCAGGAGTCCCTGCTGATGAGCTGCACCCACGAGCCGACAGAGAAGCCAGCTAAGCAGAGAGCAGCACACAGATGAGAGGGGATACTCTCTAAAATATCCACTGCCTGCAAACCTATTCCATCTGGTGAGTAGGCATTGCTATCATCAACATTGGTGCTACGGAGCAGTTGAACCACCTATTCAGATTTTTAATTGCTTAAATCTATGTGTCCATGCAAATTGTGCATTATAGTAAATATTAATTGTTATTAAATGATTTTATTGTCCTAAAAATACCATTTCAGTATTCAGCTGTTATATGTTGTCCTATATATTGTTTGTTTAATGTTTCAACAGTATTACGCTATGTGTTGTGCTTTCTCTTTGTTTTCAAGCCCACCGTGAGGATCAACAATCTTCACAACCAACAGGCTTGGTTTTCGTATATCCTTTATAGTGGTAAAATTTTATAGGCGCCCACGGAACTATTCCCTGTCCATACTGTTTTCCTGACCAGGGGGTCAGGCTTTGTGTCCTAGGCAGTACTATATAAAATGTATAGTTTTAATTAATATATAAGGTAATAGTTACTACACCACACACATTGCGGTTAGCGCTACCTGTTTTGTTGTTTATGTGCATTTCCCCCTTTTAGGTTAGCAGCTTTCCAGGACAATTATGTCTCAATTGTTTGCTCAGAGAATCAGTAGGAATATTGACATTAATAGCATCTTTGCAGATGAGGAAATTCCCATCGCAGTTGATAATGTATCACATGATATGGAAAATATGGCTGATAAATTAGAAAAACTACTGATTGATGAAAACAAGCAGCTGTGGGATGCGATAACCATTGAAAAATATATTGAACAAAAACGTATTCCACGAGGTCTGAGATTATTTAAAAAACCTACAACAGACTTCAAAAGTGAATCATTTATTTTGGAATGGAATCGCATCCTTGACAGCTGTTCGTTTGAATTAATGCGTCTGTTAATATCAAAACGCAAAGTATGTCTTCAAACATTAGACAAGGAAATTAACGATATGAAGGGATACTTTGAAAAGTATAAAGATAATTGTGAGTTACCAATGCTAGAAGCTAGAATTAAAACAAAAATGGATAAATTACAAAAAGATACTATAATCTCAAAACAAACAAAGTTCCAAAGGGACAAAAATGATTATGTCACGGGATGTTATAGAAATTGGAAAAAACCCAGATATGATAATGAAAAATATAGGTATAATAAGGATTATTCACATAAAATTCCTTCAAATTATAAAAAAACTATTGTAAAACCTAATGAAATATCCTCTGATCCAGTACAATTTATAGCCCCTAAGAGGTCTAGAAGACCTTCAACACCATCTTCTATAAAACCAGTAACTGGCAGTACAAAAGCCAAACACCCGGCCCCTCCTGTTCCTCCAAGCCCTCTAGTCAACATACAGGGTAAAGATACTGACAATATCTTTGATCAATATCATCATCAGAATAAGTACCAACCTCTTATAGACCTAGATAGAGAACAACGTCTCCCTGGTCACAGTCGGGAAGAAGAGAAAAATACGTTCTCTTTTTTAGACTGGCGACAAACGAGGGAGCCCAAACAAGCAAGAGATGTAATAAGAGACTTATTGGGAAAAGAAAACTCCCTGAAAGACAATCGAAAAAGAAAAAACACTCTAGAGGAACGAGAGGAGGGAGAAAAATTAGGCAAGGTACAAAAACAGTAAGTCAAAGTGCTTATCAAAATATCTTTAATATAAGCCAACATCCAATTACCATCAAAGAAACTAAGCTATTATCAAAAGGTTTATCCTTTGCTCCAGTTACAGGGCCAGATAGTTTTAAGTTGTATGTTGATGTCCAAAGATATGTGCGCAAGCTTTGCCTCAAAAAATATTTTCAAAGAGACGCCATATCTAGACTGGACACCAACACTAACTTACCACTAAATACAAACAATTCAACGTTCAGAAATCCCTCAACATTCTTTCCTAGGTTTGTGAGTGGTCCCTTTGTGGACACATTCGCCAAAATGGTCACAGATGACCTAGAGACCCTAAGTAGAAACCACAAAGTTAGGACTGATAATCTTAGTAAAGATGAAAAAATAACTTTACGTGCACTTGAAGAAAATGAAGACATAATCATAAAACCAGCGGATAAGGGGGGGGGGTTGGTAATCATGGATAAATCATATTACATCCAAGAGTCACTGAGAATTCTAAGTGACATATCCACTTACCAACTCCTCCCAACGAATCCTACTACACATTACCAGCAAAAATTATTTAATTATTTAACATTTGGTTTAGATCAAAATTTAATTACTCCAAAAGAATTTGACTTTCTTTACAATAAACACCCCAGACTACCTTTGTTTTATATAATCCCTAAAATACATAAAAATATAAATTTTCCCCCCGGCCGCCCCATCATTTCGGGCATTCAATCATTAACATCACACTTATCTCAATATATAGATAGACAACTCCAGAAATATGTCATACAATTACCTTCTTACCTCCGGGATACTACCCACATACTGCAGACACTCCAGGACATTCAGTGGCAACCCCATTATATTTTTGTTACCGCAGACGTCAATTCATTATACACCATAATCAACCATGATCAAGGATGTGAATCAGTCTTAAACACCCTAAAAAATGACCCATCTGTTTCAAAAGAATTTAGAGATTTTTTGATTTTAGGAATTAAATTCATCCTTTGTCACAATTTTTTTCACTTTAATAAAGCTTATTATTTGCAGGTATGTGGCACCGCCATGGGCACCAAGTTTGCTCCTAGTTATGCTAATATATTTATGGGATATTGGGAGAAACAACATATATGGTCCAATTGTCCCTATGGTGCAAGCTTGGTGCTGTGGCGGCGCTACATAGATGATATTATTTTTATTTGGTCAGGCACTTTAGCACAGTTAACACAGTTTCAGTTATATATGAATAACAACACTAATAATTTAAAATTCACGTTTGTCACTAATACTAATAAAATAGAATTTTTAGATTTAGAAATCACTATAGTTAATAATCACATACACACCAGCACATATTTTAAACCGGTTCAATCAAATAATTATTTACATGCACAGAGTCACCACAATCCCACATGGGTCAAAAACATCCCTAAGGGACAGTTCATTAGACTGAAAAGAAACAGCTCACATCCAGACACATTTAAAATTCAAGCCGAGGATTTAAAACAAAAATTTGTGGAGAGGAAGTACTCCCCACTAGAGTTGGATAGAACTATCTCTGAAGTTGCAGCGATGGACAGAACCAGTCTCTTACAATATAAAAATAAAAATAAAAATATTAACTCATCAGGCAATTTGTCATTTGTCACTCAATATAACCAAATGGCACCCAACATACGCAAAACTTTAAGAAAATACTGGCCAATATTGAAAAAGGATAAAGAACTAGAGGGAATTCTACCCGAATATCCACATATTATATTCACAAAAGCTCCTAATATAGGACAGAGACTGGCACCCAGCTGTCCATCGCTGCAGCCAGTTCAAAGAGACACAACACTCTGTGGGGGATACTTCCTCTGTAACAAATGCACGGCATGCAAATACAGTAACAAAAAAATAAATTTTATATCAAATAAAACACATAAACAGTATAAAATTAAACAACATATTACATGTAGTAGTTCCTTTGTTATATATTTACTTGAATGTCCGTGTGGTCTGCAGTATGTGGGTATGACAACGCGAGCTATAAAAAGACGTTTGTATGAACATATATACAATATTAAAACTGGTTTAGTCACACACAATGTGTCTAATCATTTTCTTCAGGTGCACAATAAAGACCCAAAAGGTTTGAGGTGCGTAGGAAT
This sequence comes from Ascaphus truei, assembly GCF_040206685.1. Taxonomy (NCBI): domain Eukaryota; kingdom Metazoa; phylum Chordata; class Amphibia; order Anura; family Ascaphidae; genus Ascaphus; species Ascaphus truei. The sequence goes on along the minus strand of NC_134483.1, from coordinate 141,735,796 downwards.
AGAGCGCATTGTACCACACTGGAGAGGAGGTAATACATTGAGCCTATTGGGGAGAAGAGAGTCCTATTGGATTTATGAGTTATGTACTCTGTCCCCAATGGGCTTAAATGTAGAATTCGATTTGAAATCCTTTTTGGTGGGTTAGTACCAAATACATCCACATAAGGTGACATGTCATATACATTAGTGTTTAAATTCGCTTATAGCAGTAGGTTCCTCCTACATAAATAAGCACACTATCACTGGTTTAATACATTTTATCTAATCATAATTCGCATATTATATTAAATAATTAATTAAATTGTTTTTTTTTTTTATTTTTTTTTTGTCCTACCTTAAAATTATGCATTTTTTTTTTTTTTTTTTTTTATTCATTTATTTTTTGTTTATATACATAAATATATATATGTTGTTAGTAGTATATGTTCATTGTTTATTGTGTCATGTTTAAATATATATGTTGTTAGTAGTATATGTTCATTGTATATTGTGTTATGTTTAATGTTGTCATTATGTATAACAGCTGTACAAAATAGTAAGTAGCTTTTTTGTTCAAAGACATTCTCACTGTGCAGTGTCTGATTGCAAACACACTAAGAGCAACTTTATTACAAGCACAGCACATGTGCAATTAGCTACAGGTGGAACTATTTACCCAAATGGTGAAGTCAGTATTTAAAGGACATTTTGGACTTTTTTATTCATATACCCCTGAGGAAGAGAGCAGATCGCTCTTGAAACGCGTAGGGTGGAGGTTCAAGCCCCGCACACATTGGTGTAGTACCCCCGTACATCTGTGAATCAACGTGAGCTGCCAGCTAACCATCTCTTATAGCCGCCGACGAGTTGAACCAGCTGTTGCGGTTTTCCATTATTCAAGCGCCCTGCTTGGCGCCCTGCAGGAGTACCTGCTGACAAGTTGCGTCCACGAGCGGATAGAGACGCCAGCTAGCAGTGAGCAGCAGATAGGACTAGCTCACGGTGGTCCGTGGCTGATATCGTGCTGAATCAGCTGCAGCTGAGTTCCATCTGCTCAGACGTGCTTCCTGGAGCTGCAGGAGTCCCTGCTGATGAGCTGCACCCACGAGCCGACAGAGAAGCCAGCTAAGCAGAGAGCAGCACACAGATGAGAGGGGATACTCTCTAAAATATCCACTGCCTGCAAACCTATTCCATCTGGTGAGTAGGCATTGCTATCATCAACATTGGTGCTACGGAGCAGTTGAACCACCTATTCAGATTTTTAATTGCTTAAATCTATGTGTCCATGCAAATTGTGCATTATAGTAAATATTAATTGTTATTAAATGATTTTATTGTCCTAAAAATACCATTTCAGTATTCAGCTGTTATATGTTGTCCTATATATTGTTTGTTTAATGTTTCAACAGTATTACGCTATGTGTTGTGCTTTCTCTTTGTTTTCAAGCCCACCGTGAGGATCAACAATCTTCACAACCAACAGGCTTGGTTTTCGTATATCCTTTATAGTGGTAAAATTTTATAGGCGCCCACGGAACTATTCCCTGTCCATACTGTTTTCCTGACCAGGGGGTCAGGCTTTGTGTCCTAGGCAGTACTATATAAAATGTATAGTTTTAATTAATATATAAGGTAATAGTTACTACACCACACACATTGCGGTTAGCGCTACCTGTTTTGTTGTTTATGTGCATTTCCCCCTTTTAGGTTAGCAGCTTTCCAGGACAATTATGTCTCAATTGTTTGCTCAGAGAATCAGTAGGAATATTGACATTAATAGCATCTTTGCAGATGAGGAAATTCCCATCGCAGTTGATAATGTATCACATGATATGGAAAATATGGCTGATAAATTAGAAAAACTACTGATTGATGAAAACAAGCAGCTGTGGGATGCGATAACCATTGAAAAATATATTGAACAAAAACGTATTCCACGAGGTCTGAGATTATTTAAAAAACCTACAACAGACTTCAAAAGTGAATCATTTATTTTGGAATGGAATCGCATCCTTGACAGCTGTTCGTTTGAATTAATGCGTCTGTTAATATCAAAACGCAAAGTATGTCTTCAAACATTAGACAAGGAAATTAACGATATGAAGGGATACTTTGAAAAGTATAAAGATAATTGTGAGTTACCAATGCTAGAAGCTAGAATTAAAACAAAAATGGATAAATTACAAAAAGATACTATAATCTCAAAACAAACAAAGTTCCAAAGGGACAAAAATGATTATGTCACGGGATGTTATAGAAATTGGAAAAAACCCAGATATGATAATGAAAAATATAGGTATAATAAGGATTATTCACATAAAATTCCTTCAAATTATAAAAAAACTATTGTAAAACCTAATGAAATATCCTCTGATCCAGTACAATTTATAGCCCCTAAGAGGTCTAGAAGACCTTCAACACCATCTTCTATAAAACCAGTAACTGGCAGTACAAAAGCCAAACACCCGGCCCCTCCTGTTCCTCCAAGCCCTCTAGTCAACATACAGGGTAAAGATACTGACAATATCTTTGATCAATATCATCATCAGAATAAGTACCAACCTCTTATAGACCTAGATAGAGAACAACGTCTCCCTGGTCACAGTCGGGAAGAAGAGAAAAATACGTTCTCTTTTTTAGACTGGCGACAAACGAGGGAGCCCAAACAAGCAAGAGATGTAATAAGAGACTTATTGGGAAAAGAAAACTCCCTGAAAGACAATCGAAAAAGAAAAAACACTCTAGAGGAACGAGAGGAGGGAGAAAAATTAGGCAAGGTACAAAAACAGTAAGTCAAAGTGCTTATCAAAATATCTTTAATATAAGCCAACATCCAATTACCATCAAAGAAACTAAGCTATTATCAAAAGGTTTATCCTTTGCTCCAGTTACAGGGCCAGATAGTTTTAAGTTGTATGTTGATGTCCAAAGATATGTGCGCAAGCTTTGCCTCAAAAAATATTTTCAAAGAGACGCCATATCTAGACTGGACACCAACACTAACTTACCACTAAATACAAACAATTCAACGTTCAGAAATCCCTCAACATTCTTTCCTAGGTTTGTGAGTGGTCCCTTTGTGGACACATTCGCCAAAATGGTCACAGATGACCTAGAGACCCTAAGTAGAAACCACAAAGTTAGGACTGATAATCTTAGTAAAGATGAAAAAATAACTTTACGTGCACTTGAAGAAAATGAAGACATAATCATAAAACCAGCGGATAAGGGGGGGGGGTTGGTAATCATGGATAAATCATATTACATCCAAGAGTCACTGAGAATTCTAAGTGACATATCCACTTACCAACTCCTCCCAACGAATCCTACTACACATTACCAGCAAAAATTATTTAATTATTTAACATTTGGTTTAGATCAAAATTTAATTACTCCAAAAGAATTTGACTTTCTTTACAATAAACACCCCAGACTACCTTTGTTTTATATAATCCCTAAAATACATAAAAATATAAATTTTCCCCCCGGCCGCCCCATCATTTCGGGCATTCAATCATTAACATCACACTTATCTCAATATATAGATAGACAACTCCAGAAATATGTCATACAATTACCTTCTTACCTCCGGGATACTACCCACATACTGCAGACACTCCAGGACATTCAGTGGCAACCCCATTATATTTTTGTTACCGCAGACGTCAATTCATTATACACCATAATCAACCATGATCAAGGATGTGAATCAGTCTTAAACACCCTAAAAAATGACCCATCTGTTTCAAAAGAATTTAGAGATTTTTTGATTTTAGGAATTAAATTCATCCTTTGTCACAATTTTTTTCACTTTAATAAAGCTTATTATTTGCAGGTATGTGGCACCGCCATGGGCACCAAGTTTGCTCCTAGTTATGCTAATATATTTATGGGATATTGGGAGAAATAACATATATGGTCCAATTGTCCCTATGGTGCAAGCTTGGTGCTGTGGCGGCGCTACATAGATGATATTATTTTTATTTGGTCAGGCACTTTAGCACAGTTAACACAGTTTCAGTTATATATGAATAACAACACTAATAATTTAAAATTCACGTTTGTCACTAATACTAATAAAATAGAATTTTTAGATTTAGAAATCACTATAGTTAATAATCACATACACACCAGCACATATTTTAAACCGGTTCAATCAAATAATTATTTACATGCACAGAGTCACCACAATCCCACATGGGTCAAAAACATCCCTAAGGGACAGTTCATTAGACTGAAAAGAAACAGCTCACATCCAGACACATTTAAAATTCAAGCCGAGGATTTAAAACAAAAATTTGTGGAGAGGAAGTACTCCCCACTAGAGTTGGATAGAACTATCTCTGAAGTTGCAGCGATGGACAGAACCAGTCTCTTACAATATAAAAATAAAAATAAAAATATTAACTCATCAGGCAATTTGTCATTTGTCACTCAATATAACCAAATGGCACCCAACATACGCAAAACTTTAAGAAAATACTGGCCAATATTGAAAAAGGATAAAGAACTAGAGGGAATTCTACCCGAATATCCACATATTATATTCACAAAAGCTCCTAATATAGGACAGAGACTGGCACCCAGCTGTCCATCGCTGCAGCCAGTTCAAAGAGACACAACACTCTGTGGGGGATACTTCCTCTGTAACAAATGCACGGCATGCAAATACAGTAACAAAAAAATAAATTTTATATCAAATAAAACACATAAACAGTATAAAATTAAACAACATATTACATGTAGTAGTTCCTTTGTTATATATTTACTTGAATGTCCGTGTGGTCTGCAGTATGTGGGTATGACAACGCGAGCTATAAAAAGACGTTTGTATGAACATATATACAATATTAAAACTGGTTTAGTCACACACAATGTGTCTAATCATTTTCTTCAGGTGCACAATAAAGACCCAAAAGGTTTGAGGTGCGTAGGAATAGAGCGCATTGTACCACACTGGAGAGGAGGTAATACATTGAGCCTATTGGGGAGAAGAGAGTCCTATTGGATTTATGAGTTATGTACTCTGTCCCCAATGGGCTTAAATGTAGAATTCGATTTGAAATCCTTTTTGGTGGGTTAGTACCAAATACATCCACATAAGGTGACATGTCATATACATTAGTGTTTAAATTCGCTTATAGCAGTAGGTTCCTCCTACATAAATAAGCACACTATCACTGGTTTAATACATTTTATCTAATCATAATTCGCATATTATATTAAATAATTAATTAAATTTTTTTTTTTTTTTTTTTTTTTTTTGTCCTACCTTAAAATTATGCATTTTTTTTTATTTTATTTTTTTTATTCATTTTTTTTTTGTTTATATACATAAATATATATATGTTGTTAGTAGTATATGTTCATTGTTTATTGTGTCATGTTTAAATATATATGTTGTTAGTAGTATATGTTCATTGTATATTGTGTTATGTTTAATGTTGTCATTATGTATAACAGCTGTACAAAATAGTAAGTAGCTTTTTTGTTCAAAGACATTCTCACTGTGCAGTGTGTGATTGCAAACACACTAAGAGCAACTTTATTACAAGCACAGCACATGTGCAATTAGCTACAGGTGGAACTATTTACCTAAATGGTGAAGTCAGTATTTAAAGGACATTTTGGACTTTTTTATTCATATACCCCTGAGGAAGAGAGCAGATCGCTCTTGAAACGCGTAGGGTGGAGGTTCAAGCCCCGCACACATTGGTGTAGTACCCCCGTACATCGGTGAATCAACGTGAGCTGCCAGCTAACCATCTCTTATAGCCGCCGACGAGTTGAACCAGCTGTTGCGGTTTTCCATTATTCAAGCGCCCTGCTTGGCGCCCTGCAGGAGTACCTGCTGACAAGTTGCGTCCACGAGCGGATAGAGACGCCAGCTAGCAGTGAGCAGCAGATAGACTAGCTCACGGTGGTCCGTGGCTGACATCGTGCTGAATCAGCTGCAGCTGAGTTCCATCTGCTCAGACGTGCTTCCTGGAGCTGCAGGAGTCCCTGCTGATGAGCTGCACCCACGAGCCGACAGAGAAGCCAGCTAAGCAGAGAGCAGCACACAGATGAGAGGGGATACTCTCTAAAATATCCACTGCCTGCAAACCTATTCCATCTGGTGAGTAGGCATTGCTATCATCAACATTGGTGCTACGGAGCAGTTGAACCACCTATTCAGATTTTTAATTGCTTAAATCTATGTGTCCATGCAAATTGTGCATTATAGTAAATATTAATTGTTATTAAATGATTTTATTGTCCTAAAAATACCATTTCAGTATTCAGCTGTTATATGTTGTCCTATATGTTGTTTGTTTAATGTTTCAACAGTATTACGCTATGTGTTGTGCTTTCTCTTTGTTTTCAAGCCCACCATGAGGATCAACAATCTTCACAACCAACAGGCTTGGTTTTCGTATATCCTTTATAGTGGTAAAATTTTATAGGCGCCCACGGAACTATTCCCTGTCCATACTGTTTTCCTGACCAGGGGGTCAGGCTTTGTGTCCTAGGCAGTACTATATAAAATGTATAGTTTTAATTAATATATAAGGTAATAGTTACTACACCACACACATTGCGGTTAGCGCTACCTGTTTTGTTGTTTATGTGCATTTCCCCCTTTTAGGTTAGCAGCTTTCCAGGACAATTATGTCTCAATTGTTTGCTCAGAGAATCAGTAGGAATATTGACATTAATAGCATCTTTGCAGATGAGGAAATTCCCATCGCAGTTGATAATGTATCACATGATATGGAAAATATGGCTGATAAATTAGAAAAACTACTGATTGATGAAAACAAGCAGCTGTGGGATGCGATAACCATTGAAAAATATATTGAACAAAAACGTATTCCACGAGGTCTGAGATTATTTAAAAAACCTACAACAGACTTCAAAAGTGAATCATTTATTTTGGAATGGAATCGCATCCTTGACAGCTGTTCGTTTGAATTAATGCGTCTGTTAATATCAAAACGCAAAGTATGTCTTCAAACATTAGACAAGGAAATTAACGATATGAAGGGATACTTTGAAAAGTATAAAGATAATTGTGAGTTACCAATGCTAGAAGCTAGAATTAAAACAAAAATGGATAAATTACAAAAAGATACTATAATCTCAAAACAAACAAAGTTCCAAAGGGACAAAAATGATTATGTCACGGGATGTTATAGAAATTGGAAAAAACCCAGATATGATAATGAAAAATATAGGTATAATAAGGATTATTCACATAAAATTCCTTCAAATTATAAAAAAACTATTGTAAAACCTAATGAAATATCCTCTGATCCAGTACAATTTATAGCCCCTAAGAGGTCTAGAAGACCTTCAACACCATCTTCTATAAAACCAGTAACTGGCAGTACAAAAGCCAAACACCCGGCCCCTCCTGTTCCTCCAAGCCCTCTAGTCAACATACAGGGTAAAGATACTGACAATATCTTTGATCAATATCATCATCAGAATAAGTACCAACCTCTTATAGACCTAGATAGAGAACAACGTCTCCCTGGTCACAGTCGGGAAGAAGAGAAAAATACGTTCTCTTTTTTAGACTGGCGACAAACGAGGGAGCCCAAACAAGCAAGAGATGTAATAAGAGACTTATTGGGAAAAGAAAACTCCCTGAAAGACAATCGAAAAAGAAAAAACACTCTAGAGGAACGAGAGGAGGGAGAAAAATTAGGCAAGGTACAAAAACAGTAAGTCAAAGTGCTTATCAAAATATCTTTAATATAAGCCAACATCCAATTACCATCAAAGAAACTAAGCTATTATCAAAAGGTTTATCCTTTGCTCCAGTTACAGGGCCAGATAGTTTTAAGTTGTATGTTGATGTCCAAAGATATGTGCGCAAGCTTTGCCTCAAAAAATATTTTCAAAGAGACGCCATATCTAGACTGGACACCAACACTAACTTACCACTAAATACAAACAATTCAACGTTCAGAAATCCCTCAACATTCTTTCCTAGGTTTGTGAGTGGTCCTTTTGTGGACACATTCGCCAAAATGGTCACAGATGACCTAGAGACCCTAAGTAGAAACCACAAAGTTAGGACTGATAATCTTAGTAAAGATGAAAAAATAACTTTACGTGCACTTGAAGAAAATGAAGACATAATCATAAAACCAGCGGATAAGGGGGGGGGGTTGGTAATCATGGATAAATCATATTACATCCAAGAGTCACTGAGAATTCTAAGTGACATATCCACTTACCAACTCCTCCCAACGAATCCTACTACACATTACCAGCAAAAATTATTTAATTATTTAACATTTGGTTTAGATCAAAATTTAATTACTCCAAAAGAATTTGACTTTCTTTACAATAAACACCCCAGACTACCTTTGTTTTATATAATCCCTAAAATACATAAAAATATAAATTTTCCCCCCGGCCGCCCCATCATTTCGGGCATTCAATCATTAACATCACACTTATCTCAATATATAGATAGACAACTCCAGAAATATGTCATACAATTACCTTCTTACCTCCGGGATACTACCCACATACTGCAGACACTCCAGGACATTCAGTGGCAACCCCATTATATTTTTGTTACCGCAGACGTCAATTCATTATACACCATAATCAACCATGATCAAGGATGTGAATCAGTCTTAAACACCCTAAAAAATGACCCATCTGTTTCAAAAGAATTTAGAGATTTTTTGATTTTAGGAATTAAATTCATCCTTTGTCACAATTTTTTTCACTTTAATAAAGCTTATTATTTGCAGGTATGTGGCACCGCCATGGGCACCAAGTTTGCTCCTAGTTATGCTAATATATTTATGGGATATTGGGAGAAACAACATATATGGTCCAATTGTCCCTATGGTGCAAGCTTGGTGCTGTGGCGGCGCTACATAGATGATATTATTTTTATTTGGTCAGGCACTTTAGCACAGTTAACACAGTTTCAGTTATATATGAATAACAACACTAATAATTTAAAATTCACGTTTGTCACTAATACTAATAAAATAGAATTTTTAGATTTAGAAATCACTATAGTTAATAATCACATACACACCAGCACATATTTTAAACCGGTTCAATCAAATAATTATTTACATGCACAGAGTCACCACAATCCCACATGGGTCAAAAACATCCCTAAGGGACAGTTCATTAGACTGAAAAGAAACAGCTCACATCCAGACACATTTAAAATTCAAGCCGAGGATTTAAAACAAAAATTTGTGGAGAGGAAGTACTCCCCACTAGAGTTGGATAGAACTATCTCTGAAGTTGCAGCGATGGACAGAACCAGTCTCTTACAATATAAAAATAAAAATAAAAATATTAACTCATCAGGCAATTTGTCATTTGTCACTCAATATAACCAAATGGCACCCAACATACGCAAAACTTTAAGAAAATACTGGCCAATATTGAAAAAGGATAAAGAACTAGAGGGAATTCTACCCGAATATCCACATATTATATTCACAAAAGCTCCTAATATAGGACAGAGACTGGCACCCAGCTGTCCATCGCTGCAGCCAGTTCAAAGAGACACAACACTCTGTGGGGGATACTTCCTCTGTAACAAATGCACGGCATGCAAATACAGTAACAAAAAAATAAATTTTATATCAAATAAAACACATAAACAGTATAAAATTAAACAACATATTACATGTAGTAGTTCCTTTGTTATATATTTACTTGAATGTCCGTGTGGTCTGCAGTATGTGGGTATGACAACGCGAGCTATAAAAAGACGTTTGTATGAACATATATACAATATTAAAACTGGTTTAGTCACACACAATGTGTCTAATCATTTTCTTCAGGTGCACAATAAAGACCCAAAAGGTTTGAGGTGCGTAGGAATAGAGCGCATTGTACCACACTGGAGAGGAGGTAATACATTGAGCCTATTGGGGAGAAGAGAGTCCTATTGGATTTATGAGTTATGTACTCTGTCCCCAATGGGCTTAAATGTAGAATTCGATTTGAAATCCTTTTTGGTGGGTTAGTACCAAATACATCCACATAAGGTGACATGTCATATACATTAGTGTTTAAATTCGCTTATAGCAGTAGGTTCCTCCTACATAAATAAGCACACTATCACTGGTTTAATACATTTTATCTAATCATAATTCGCATATTATATTAAATAATTAATTAAAATGTTTTTTTTTTTTTTTTTTTTTTTGTCCTACCTTAAAATTATGCATTTTTTTTTTTTTTTTTTATTCATTTATTTTTTGTTTATATACATAAATATATATATGTTGTTAGTAGTATATGTTCATTGTTTATTGTGTCATGTTTAAATATATATGTTGTTAGTAGTATATGTTCATTGTATATTGTGTTATGTTTAATGTTGTCATTATGTATAACAGCTGTACAAAATAGTAAGTAGCTTTTTTGTTCAAAGACATTCTCACTGTGCAGTGTCTGATTGCAAACACACTAAGAGCAACTTTATTACAAGCACAGCACATGTGCAATTAGCTACAGGTGGAACTATTTACCCAAATGGTGAAGTCAGTATTTAAAGGACATTTTGGACTTTTTTATTCATATACCCCTGAGGAAGAGAGCAGATCGCTCTTGAAACGCGTAGGGTGGAGGTTCAAGCCCCGCACACATTGGTGTAGTACCCCCGTACATCGGTGAATCAACGTGAGCTGCCAGCTAACCATCTCTTATAGCCGCCGACGAGTTGAACCAGCTGTTGCGGTTTTCCATTATTCAAGCGCCCTGCTTGGCGCCCTGCAGGAGTACCTGCTGACAAGTTGCGTCCACGAGCGGATAGAGACGCCAGCTAGCAGTGAGCAGCAGATAGGACTAGCTCACGGTGGTCCGTGGCTGACATCGTGCTGAATCAGCTGCAGCTGAGTTCCATCTGCTCAGACGTGCTTCCTGGAGCTGCAGGAGTCCCTGCTGATGAGCTGCACCCACGAGCCGACAGAGAAGCCAGCTAAGCAGAGAGCAGCACACAGATGAGAGGGGATACTCTCTAAAATATCCACTGCCTGCAAACCTATTCCATCTGGTGAGTAGGCATTGCTATCATCAACATTGGTGCTACGGAGCAGTTGAACCACCTATTCAGATTTTTAATTGCTTAAATCTATGTGTCCATGCAAATTGTGCATTATAGTAAATATTAATTGTTATTAAATGATTTTATTGTCCTAAAAATACCATTTCAGTATTCAGCTGTTATATGTTGTCCTATATGTTGTTTGTTTAATGTTTCAACAGTATTACGCTATGTGTTGTGCTTTCTCTTTGTTTTCAAGCCCACCGTGAGGATCAACAATCTTCACAACCAACAGGCTTGGTTTTCGTATATCCTTTATAGTGGTAAAATTTTATAGGCGCCCACGGAACTATTCCCTGTCCATACTGTTTTCCTGACCAGGGGGTCAGGCTTTGTGTCCTAGGCAGTACTATATAAAATGTATAGTTTTAATTAATATATAAGGTAATAGTTACTACACCACACACATTGCGGTTAGCGCTACCTGTTTTGTTGTTTATGTGCATTTCCCCCTTTTAGGTTAGCAGCTTTCCAGGACAATTATGTCTCAATTGTTTGCTCAGAGAATCAGTAGGAATATTGACATTAATAGCATCTTTGCAGATGAGGAAATTCCCATCGCAGTTGATAATGTATCACATGATATGGAAAATATGGCTGATAAATTAGAAAAACTACTGATTGATGAAAACAAGCAGCTGTGGGATGCGATAACCATTGAAAAATATATTGAACAAAAACGTATTCCACGAGGTCTGAGATTATTTAAAAAACCTACAACAGACTTCAAAAGTGAATCATTTATTTTGGAATGGAATCGCATCCTTGACAGCTGTTCGTTTGAATTAATGCGTCTGTTAATATCAAAACGCAAAGTATGTCTTCAAACATTAGACAAGGAAATTAACGATATGAAGGGATACTTTGAAAAGTATAAAGATAATTGTGAGTTACCAATGCTAGAAGCTAGAATTAAAACAAAAATGGATAAATTACAAAAAGATACTATAATCTCAAAACAAACAAAGTTCCAAAGGGACAAAAATGATTATGTCACGGGATGTTATAGAAATTGGAAAAAACCCAGATATGATAATGAAAAATATAGGTATAATAAGGATTATTCACATAAAATTCCTTCAAATTATAAAAAAACTATTGTAAAACCTAATGAAATATCCTCTGATCCAGTACAATTTATAGCCCCTAAGAGGTCTAGAAGACCTTCAACACCATCTTCTATAAAACCAGTAACTGGCAGTACAAAAGCCAAACACCCGGCCCCTCCTGTTCCTCCAAGCCCTCTAGTCAACATACAGGGTAAAGATACTGACAATATCTTTGATCAATATCATCATCAGAATAAGTACCAACCTCTTATAGACCTAGATAGAGAACAACGTCTCCCTGGTCACAGTCGGGAAGAAGAGAAAAATACGTTCTCTTTTTTAGACTGGCGACAAACGAGGGAGCCCAAACAAGCAAGAGATGTAATAAGAGACTTATTGGGAAAAGAAAACTCCCTGAAAGACAATCGAAAAAGAAAAAACACTCTAGAGGAACGAGAGGAGGGAGAAAAATTAGGCAAGGTACAAAAACAGTAAGTCAAAGTGCTTATCAAAATATCTTTAATATAAGCCAACATCCAATTACCATCAAAGAAACTAAGCTATTATCAAAAGGTTTATCCTTTGCTCCAGTTACAGGGCCAGATAGTTTTAAGTTGTATGTTGATGTCCAAAGATATGTGCGCAAGCTTTGCCTCAAAAAATATTTTCAAAGAGACGCCATATCTAGACTGGACACCAACACTAACTTACCACTAAATACAAACAATTCAACGTTCAGAAATCCCTCAACATTCTTTCCTAGGTTTGTGAGTGGTCCCTTTGTGGACACATTCGCCAAAATGGTCACAGATGACCTAGAGACCCTAAGTAGAAACCACAAAGTTAGGACTGATAATCTTAGTAAAGATGAAAAAATAACTTTACGTGCACTTGAAGAAAATGAAGACATAATCATAAAACCAGCGGATAAGGGGGGGGGGTTGGTAATCATGGATAAATCATATTACATCCAAGAGTCACTGAGAATTCTAAGTGACATATCCACTTACCAACTCCTCCCAACGAATCCTACTACACATTACCAGCAAAAATTATTTAATTATTTAACATTTGGTTTAGATCAAAATTTAATTACTCCAAAAGAATTTGACTTTCTTTACAATAAACACCCCAGACTACCTTTGTTTTATATAATCCCTAAAATACATAAAAATATAAATTTTCCCCCCGGCCGCCCCATCATTTCGGGCATTCAATCATTAACATCACACTTATCTCAATATATAGATAGACAACTCCAGAAATATGTCATACAATTACCTTCTTACCTCCGGGATACTACCCACATACTGCAGACACTCCAGGACATTCAGTGGCAACCCCATTATATTTTTGTTACCGCAGACGTCAATTCATTATACACCATAATCAACCATGATCAAGGATGTGAATCAGTCTTAAACACCCTAAAAAATGACCCATCTGTTTCAAAAGAATTTAGAGATTTTTTGATTTTAGGAATTAAATTCATCCTTTGTCACAATTTTTTTCACTTTAATAAAGCTTATTATTTGCAGGTATGTGGCACCGCCATGGGCACCAAGTTTGCTCCTAGTTATGCTAATATATTTATGGGATATTGGGAGAAATAACATATATGGTCCAATTGTCCCTATGGTGCAAGCTTGGTGCTGTGGCGGCGCTACATAGATGATATTATTTTTATTTGGTCAGGCACTTTAGCACAGTTAACACAGTTTCAGTTATATATGAATAACAACACTAATAATTTAAAATTCACGTTTGTCACTAATACTAATAAAATAGAATTTTTAGATTTAGAAATCACTATAGTTAATAATCACATACACACCAGCACATATTTTAAACCGGTTCAATCAAATAATTATTTACATGCACAGAGTCACCACAATCCCACATGGGTCAAAAACATCCCTAAGGGACAGTTCATTAGACTGAAAAGAAACAGCTCACATCCAGACACATTTAAAATTCAAGCCGAGGATTTAAAACAAAAATTTGTGGAGAGGAAGTACTCCCCACTAGAGTTGGATAGAACTATCTCTGAAGTTGCAGCGATGGACAGAACCAGTCTCTTACAATATAAAAATAAAAATAAAAATATTAACTCATCAGGCAATTTGTCATTTGTCACTCAATATAACCAAATGGCACCCAACATACGCAAAACTTTAAGAAAATACTGGCCAATATTGAAAAAGGATAAAGAACTAGAGGGAATTCTACCCGAATATCCACATATTATATTCACAAAAGCTCCTAATATAGGACAGAGACTGGCACCCAGCTGTCCATCGCTGCAGCCAGTTCAAAGAGACACAACACTCTGTGGGGGATACTTCCTCTGTAACAAATGCACGGCATGCAAATACAGTAACAAAAAAATAAATTTTATATCAAATAAAACACATAAACAGTATAAAATTAAACAACATATTACATGTAGTAGTTCCTTTGTTATATATTTACTTGAATGTCCGTGTGGTCTGCAGTATGTGGGTATGACAACGCGAGCTATAAAAAGACGTTTGTATGAACATATATACAATATTAAAACTGGTTTAGTCACACACAATGTGTCTAATCATTTTCTTCAGGTGCACAATAAAGACCCAAAAGGTTTGAGGTGCGTAGGAATAGAGCGCATTGTACCACACTGGAGAGGAGGTAATACATTGAGCCTATTGGGGAGAAGAGAGTCCTATTGGATTTATGAGTTATGTACTCTGTCCCCAATGGGCTTAAATGTAGAATTCGATTTGAAATCCTTTTTGGTGGGTTAGTACCAAATACATCCACATAAGGTGACATGTCATATACATTAGTGTTTAAATTCGCTTATAGCAGTAGGTTCCTCCTACATAAATAAGCACACTATCACTGGTTTAATACATTTTATCTAATCATAATTCGCATATTATATTAAATAATTAATTAAATTGTTTTTTTTTTTTTTTTTTTTTTTGTCCTACCTTAAAATTATGCATTTTTTTTTTTTTTTTTTTTTATTCATTTATTTTTTGTTTATATACATAAATATATATATGTTGTTAGTAGTATATGTTCATTGTTTATTGTGTCATGTTTAAATATATATGTTGTTAGTAGTATATGTTCATTGTATATTGTGTTATGTTTAATGTTGTCATTATGTATAACAGCTGTACAAAATAGTAAGTAGCTTTTTTGTTCAAAGACATTCTCACTGTGCAGTGTCTGATTGCAAACACACTAAGAGCAACTTTATTACAAGCACAGCACATGTGCAATTAGCTACAGGTGGAACTATTTACCCAAATGGTGAAGTCAGTATTTAAAGGACATTTTGGACTTTTTTATTCATATACCCCTGAGGAAGAGAGCAGATCGCTCTTGAAACGCGTAGGGTGGAGGTTCAAGCCCCGCACACATTGGTGTAGTACCCCCGTACATCGGTGAATCAACGTGAGCTGCCAGCTAACCATCTCTTATAGCCGCCGACGAGTTGAACCAGCTGTTGCGGTTTTCCATTATTCAAGCGCCCTGCTTGGCGCCCTGCAGGAGTACCTGCTGACAAGTTGCGTCCACGAGCGGATAGAGACGCCAGCTAGCAGTGAGCAGCAGATAGGACTAGCTCACGGTGGTCCGTGGCTGATATCGTGCTGAATCAGCTGCAGCTGAGTTCCATCTGCTCAGACGTGCTTCCTGGAGCTGCAGGAGTCCCTGCTGATGAGCTGCACCCACGAGCCGACAGAGAAGCCAGCTAAGCAGAGAGCAGCACACAGATGAGAGGGGATACTCTCTAAAATATCCACTGCCTGCAAACCTATTCCATCTGGTGAGTAGGCATTGCTATCATCAACATTGGTGCTACGGAGCAGTTGAACCACCTATTCAGATTTTTAATTGCTTAAATCTATGTGTCCATGCAAATTGTGCATTATAGTAAATATTAATTGTTATTAAATGATTTTATTGTCCTAAAAATACCATTTCAGTATTCAGCTGTTATATGTTGTCCTATATATTGTTTGTTTAATGTTTCAACAGTATTACGCTATGTGTTGTGCTTTCTCTTTGTTTTCAAGCCCACCGTGAGGATCAACAATCTTCACAACCAACAGGCTTGGTTTTCGTATATCCTTTATAGTGGTAAAATTTTATAGGCGCCCACGGAACTATTCCCTGTCCATACTGTTTTCCTGACCAGGGGGTCAGGCTTTGTGTCCTAGGCAGTACTATATAAAATGTATAGTTTTAATTAATATATAAGGTAATAGTTACTACACCACACACATTGCGGTTAGCGCTACCTGTTTTGTTGTTTATGTGCATTTCCCCCTTTTAGGTTAGCAGCTTTCCAGGACAATTATGTCTCAATTGTTTGCTCAGAGAATCAGTAGGAATATTGACATTAATAGCATCTTTGCAGATGAGGAAATTCCCATCGCAGTTGATAATGTATCACA
The DNA here is from genome assembly GCF_040206685.1 of Ascaphus truei. Taxonomy (NCBI): domain Eukaryota; kingdom Metazoa; phylum Chordata; class Amphibia; order Anura; family Ascaphidae; genus Ascaphus; species Ascaphus truei. The sequence continues at coordinate 141,719,228 of NC_134483.1, read as the reverse complement.
TGATATGGAAAATATGGCTGATAAATTAGAAAAACTACTGATTGATGAAAACAAGCAGCTGTGGGATGCGATAACCATTGAAAAATATATTGAACAAAAACGTATTCCACGAGGTCTGAGATTATTTAAAAAACCTACAACAGACTTCAAAAGTGAATCATTTATTTTGGAATGGAATCGCATCCTTGACAGCTGTTCGTTTGAATTAATGCGTCTGTTAATATCAAAACGCAAAGTATGTCTTCAAACATTAGACAAGGAAATTAACGATATGAAGGGATACTTTGAAAAGTATAAAGATAATTGTGAGTTACCAATGCTAGAAGCTAGAATTAAAACAAAAATGGATAAATTACAAAAAGATACTATAATCTCAAAACAAACAAAGTTCCAAAGGGACAAAAATGATTATGTCACGGGATGTTATAGAAATTGGAAAAAACCCAGATATGATAATGAAAAATATAGGTATAATAAGGATTATTCACATAAAATTCCTTCAAATTATAAAAAAACTATTGTAAAACCTAATGAAATATCCTCTGATCCAGTACAATTTATAGCCCCTAAGAGGTCTAGAAGACCTTCAACACCATCTTCTATAAAACCAGTAACTGGCAGTACAAAAGCCAAACACCCGGCCCCTCCTGTTCCTCCAAGCCCTCTAGTCAACATACAGGGTAAAGATACTGACAATATCTTTGATCAATATCATCATCAGAATAAGTACCAACCTCTTATAGACCTAGATAGAGAACAACGTCTCCCTGGTCACAGTCGGGAAGAAGAGAAAAATACGTTCTCTTTTTTAGACTGGCGACAAACGAGGGAGCCCAAACAAGCAAGAGATGTAATAAGAGACTTATTGGGAAAAGAAAACTCCCTGAAAGACAATCGAAAAAGAAAAAACACTCTAGAGGAACGAGAGGAGGGAGAAAAATTAGGCAAGGTACAAAAACAGTAAGTCAAAGTGCTTATCAAAATATCTTTAATATAAGCCAACATCCAATTACCATCAAAGAAACTAAGCTATTATCAAAAGGTTTATCCTTTGCTCCAGTTACAGGGCCAGATAGTTTTAAGTTGTATGTTGATGTCCAAAGATATGTGCGCAAGCTTTGCCTCAAAAAATATTTTCAAAGAGACGCCATATCTAGACTGGACACCAACACTAACTTACCACTAAATACAAACAATTCAACGTTCAGAAATCCCTCAACATTCTTTCCTAGGTTTGTGAGTGGTCCCTTTGTGGACACATTCGCCAAAATGGTCACAGATGACCTAGAGACCCTAAGTAGAAACCACAAAGTTAGGACTGATAATCTTAGTAAAGATGAAAAAATAACTTTACGTGCACTTGAAGAAAATGAAGACATAATCATAAAACCAGCGGATAAGGGGGGGGGGTTGGTAATCATGGATAAATCATATTACATCCAAGAGTCACTGAGAATTCTAAGTGACATATCCACTTACCAACTCCTCCCAACGAATCCTACTACACATTACCAGCAAAAATTATTTAATTATTTAACATTTGGTTTAGATCAAAATTTAATTACTCCAAAAGAATTTGACTTTCTTTACAATAAACACCCCAGACTACCTTTGTTTTATATAATCCCTAAAATACATAAAAATATAAATTTTCCCCCCGGCCGCCCCATCATTTTGGGCATTCAATCATTAACATCACACTTATCTCAATATATAGATAGACAACTCCAGAAATATGTCATACAATTACCTTCTTACCTCCGGGATACTACCCACATACTGCAGACACTCCAGGACATTCAGTGGCAACCCCATTATATTTTTGTTACCGCAGACGTCAATTCATTATACACCATAATCAACCATGATCAAGGATGTGAATCAGTCTTAAACACCCTAAAAAATGACCCATCTGTTTCAAAAGAATTTAGAGATTTTTTGATTTTAGGAATTAAATTCATCCTTTGTCACAATTTTTTTCACTTTAATAAAGCTTATTATTTGCAGGTATGTGGCACCGCCATGGGCACCAAGTTTGCTCCTAGTTATGCTAATATATTTATGGGATATTGGGAGAAACAACATATATGGTCCAATTGTCCCTATGGTGCAAGCTTGGTGCTGTGGCGGCGCTACATAGATGATATTATTTTTATTTGGTCAGGCACTTTAGCACAGTTAACACAGTTTCAGTTATATATGAATAACAACACTAATAATTTAAAATTCACGTTTGTCACTAATACTAATAAAATAGAATTTTTAGATTTAGAAATCACTATAGTTAATAATCACATACACACCAGCACATATTTTAAACCGGTTCAATCAAATAATTATTTACATGCACAGAGTCACCACAATCCCACATGGGTCAAAAACATCCCTAAGGGACAGTTCATTAGACTGAAAAGAAACAGCTCACATCCAGACACATTTAAAATTCAAGCCGAGGATTTAAAACAAAAATTTGTGGAGAGGAAGTACTCCCCACTAGAGTTGGATAGAACTATCTCTGAAGTTGCAGCGATGGACAGAACCAGTCTCTTACAATATAAAAATAAAAATAAAAATATTAACTCATCAGGCAATTTGTCATTTGTCACTCAATATAACCAAATGGCACCCAACATACGCAAAACTTTAAGAAAATACTGGCCAATATTGAAAAAGGATAAAGAACTAGAGGGAATTCTACCCGAATATCCACATATTATATTCACAAAAGCTCCTAATATAGGACAGAGACTGGCACCCAGCTGTCCATCGCTGCAGCCAGTTCAAAGAGACACAACACTCTGTGGGGGATACTTCCTCTGTAACAAATGCACGGCATGCAAATACAGTAACAAAAAAATAAATTTTATATCAAATAAAACACATAAACAGTATAAAATTAAACAACATATTACATGTAGTAGTTCCTTTGTTATATATTTACTTGAATGTCCGTGTGGTCTGCAGTATGTGGGTATGACAACGCGAGCTATAAAAAGACGTTTGTATGAACATATATACAATATTAAAACTGGTTTAGTCACACACAATGTGTCTAATCATTTTCTTCAGGTGCACAATAAAGACCCAAAAGGTTTGAGGTGCGTAGGAATAGAGCGCATTGTACCACACTGGAGAGGAGGTAATACATTGAGCCTATTGGGGAGAAGAGAGTCCTATTGGATTTATGAGTTATGTACTCTGTCCCCAATGGGCTTAAATGTAGAATTCGATTTGAAATCCTTTTTGGTGGGTTAGTACCAAATACATCCACATAAGGTGACATGTCATATACATTAGTGTTTAAATTCGCTTATAGCAGTAGGTTCCTCCTACATAAATAAGCACACTATCACTGGTTTAATACATTTTATCTAATCATAATTCGCATATTATATTAAATAATTAATTAAATTTTTTTTTTTTTTTTTTTGTCCTACCTTAAAATTATGCATTTTTTTTTATTTATTTTTTTTTATTCATTTTTTTTTTGTTTATATACATAAATATATATATGTTGTTAGTAGTATATGTTCATTGTTTATTGTGTCATGTTTAAATATATATGTTGTTAGTAGTATATGTTCATTGTATATTGTGTTATGTTTAATGTTGTCATTATGTATAACAGCTGTACAAAATAGTAAGTAGCTTTTTTGTTCAAAGACATTCTCACTGTGCAGTGTCTGATTGCAAACACACTAAGAGCAACTTTATTACAAGCACAGCACATGTGCAATTAGCTACAGGTGGAACTATTTACCTAAATGGTGAAGTCAGTATTTAAAGGACATTTTGGACTTTTTTATTCATATACCCCTGAGGAAGAGAGCAGATCGCTCTTGAAACGCGTAGGGTGGAGGTTCAAGCCCCGCACACATTGGTGTAGTACCCCCGTACATCGGTGAATCAACGTGAGCTGCCAGCTAACCATCTCTTATAGCCGCCGACGAGTTGAACCAGCTTTTGCGGTTTTCCATTATTCAAGCGCCCTGCTTGGCGCCCTGCAGGAGTACCTGCTGACAAGTTGCGTCCACGAGCGGATAGAGACGCCAGCTAGCAGTGAGCAGCAGATAGACTAGCTCACGGTGGTCCGTGGCTGACATCGTGCTGAATCAGCTGCAGCTGAGTTCCATCTGCTCAGACGTGCTTCCTGGAGCTGCAGGAGTCCCTGCTGATGAGCTGCACCCACGAGCCGACAGAGAAGCCAGCTAAGCAGAGAGCAGCACACAGATGAGAGGGGATACTCTCTAAAATATCCACTGCCTGCAAACCTATTCCATCTGGTGAGTAGGCATTGCTATCATCAACATTGGTGCTACGGAGCAGTTGAACCACCTATTCAGATTTTTAATTGCTTAAATCTATGTGTCCATGCAAATTGTGCATTATAGTAAATATTAATTGTTATTAAATGATTTTATTGTCCTAAAAATACCATTTCAGTATTCAGCTGTTATATGTTGTCCTATATGTTGTTTGTTTAATGTTTCAACAGTATTACGCTATGTGTTGTGCTTTCTCTTTGTTTTCAAGCCCACCATGAGGATCAACAATCTTCACAACCAACAGGCTTGGTTTTCGTATATCCTTTATAGTGGTAAAATTTTATAGGCGCCCACGGAACTATTCCCTGTCCATACTGTTTTCCTGACCAGGGGGTCAGGCTTTGTGTCCTAGGCAGTACTATATAAAATGTATAGTTTTAATTAATATATAAGGTAATAGTTACTACACCACACACATTGCGGTTAGCGCTACCTGTTTTGTTGTTTATGTGCATTTCCCCCTTTTAGGTTAGCAGCTTTCCAGGACAATTATGTCTCAATTGTTTGCTCAGAGAATCAGTAGGAATATTGACATTAATAGCATCTTTGCAGATGAGGAAATTCCCATCGCAGTTGATAATGTATCACATGATATGGAAAATATGGCTGATAAATTAGAAAACTACTGATTGATGAAAACAAGCAGCTGTGGGATGCGATAACCATTGAAAAATATATTGAACAAAAACGTATTCCACGAGGTCTGAGATTATTTAAAAAACCTACAACAGACTTCAAAAGTGAATCATTTATTTTGGAATGGAATCGCATCCTTGACAGCTGTTCGTTTGAATTAATGCGTCTGTTAATATCAAAACGCAAAGTATGTCTTCAAACATTAGACAAGGAAATTAACGATATGAAGGGATACTTTGAAAAGTATAAAGATAATTGTGAGTTACCAATGCTAGAAGCTAGAATTAAAACAAAAATGGATAAATTACAAAAAGATACTATAATCTCAAAACAAACAAAGTTCCAAAGGGACAAAAATGATTATGTCACGGGATGTTATAGAAATTGGAAAAAACCCAGATATGATAATGAAAAATATAGGTATAATAAGGATTATTCACATAAAATTCCTTCAAATTATAAAAAAACTATTGTAAAACCTAATGAAATATCCTCTGATCCAGTACAATTTATAGCCCCTAAGAGGTCTAGAAGACCTTCAACACCATCTTCTATAAAACCAGTAACTGGCAGTACAAAAGCCAAACACCCGGCCCCTCCTGTTCCTCCAAGCCCTCTAGTCAACATACAGGGTAAAGATACTGACAATATCTTTGATCAATATCATCATCAGAATAAGTACCAACCTCTTATAGACCTAGATAGAGAACAACGTCTCCCTGGTCACAGTCGGGAAGAAGAGAAAAATACGTTCTCTTTTTTAGACTGGCGACAAACGAGGGAGCCCAAACAAGCAAGAGATGTAATAAGAGACTTATTGGGAAAAGAAAACTCCCTGAAAGACAATCGAAAAAGAAAAAACACTCTAGAGGAACGAGAGGAGGGAGAAAAATTAGGCAAGGTACAAAAACAGTAAGTCAAAGTGCTTATCAAAATATCTTTAATATAAGCCAACATCCAATTACCATCAAAGAAACTAAGCTATTATCAAAAGGTTTATCCTTTGCTCCAGTTACAGGGCCAGATAGTTTTAAGTTGTATGTTGATGTCCAAAGATATGTGCGCAAGCTTTGCCTCAAAAAATATTTTCAAAGAGACGCCATATCTAGACTGGACACCAACACTAACTTACCACTAAATACAAACAATTCAACGTTCAGAAATCCCTCAACATTCTTTCCTAGGTTTGTGAGTGGTCCCTTTGTGGACACATTCGCCAAAATGGTCACAGATGACCTAGAGACCCTAAGTAGAAACCACAAAGTTAGGACTGATAATCTTAGTAAAGATGAAAAAATAACTTTACGTGCACTTGAAGAAAATGAAGACATAATCATAAAACCAGCGGATAAGGGGGGGGGGTTGGTAATCATGGATAAATCATATTACATCCAAGAGTCACTGAGAATTCTAAGTGACATATCCACTTACCAACTCCTCCCAACGAATCCTACTACACATTACCAGCAAAAATTATTTAATTATTTAACATTTGGTTTAGATCAAAATTTAATTACTCCAAAAGAATTTGACTTTCTTTACAATAAACACCCCAGACTACCTTTGTTTTATATAATCCCTAAAATACATAAAAATATAAATTTTCCCCCCGGCCGCCCCATCATTTCGGGAATTCAATCATTAACATCACACTTATCTCAATATATAGATAGACAACTCCAGAAATATGTCATACAATTACCTTCTTACCTCCGGGATACTACCCACATACTGCAGACACTCCAGGACATTCAGTGGCAACCCCATTATATTTTTGTTACCGCAGACGTCAATTCATTATACACCATAATCAACCATGATCAAGGATGTGAATCAGTCTTAAACACCCTAAAAAATGACCCATCTGTTTCAAAAGAATTTAGAGATTTTTTGATTTTAGGAATTAAATTCATCCTTTGTCACAATTTTTTTCACTTTAATAAAGCTTATTATTTGCAGGTATGTGGCACCGCCATGGGCACCAAGTTTGCTCCTAGTTATGCTAATATATTTATGGGATATTGGGAGAAACAACATATATGGTCCAATTGTCCCTATGGTGCAAGCTTGGTGCTGTGGCGGCGCTACATAGATGATATTATTTTTATTTGGTCAGGCACTTTAGCACAGTTAACACAGTTTCAGTTATATATGAATAACAACACTAATAATTTAAAATTCACGTTTGTCACTAATACTAATAAAATAGAATTTTTAGATTTAGAAATCACTATAGTTAATAATCACATACACACCAGCACATATTTTAAACCGGTTCAATCAAATAATTATTTACATGCACAGAGTCACCACAATCCCACATGGGTCAAAAACATCCCTAAGGGACAGTTCATTAGACTGAAAAGAAACAGCTCACATCCAGACACATTTAAAATTCAAGCCGAGGATTTAAAACAAAAATTTGTGGAGAGGAAGTACTCCCCACTAGAGTTGGATAGAACTATCTCTGAAGTTGCAGCGATGGACAGAACCAGTCTCTTACAATATAAAAATAAAAATAAAAATATTAACTCATCAGGCAATTTGTCATTTGTCACTCAATATAACCAAATGGCACCCAACATACGCAAAACTTTAAGAAAATACTGGCCAATATTGAAAAAGGATAAAGAACTAGAGGGAATTCTACCCGAATATCCACATATTATATTCACAAAAGCTCCTAATATAGGACAGAGACTGGCACCCAGCTGTCCATCGCTGCAGCCAGTTCAAAGAGACACAACACTCTGTGGGGGATACTTCCTCTGTAACAAATGCACGGCATGCAAATACAGTAACAAAAAAATAAATTTTATATCAAATAAAACACATAAACAGTATAAAATTAAACAACATATTACATGTAGTAGTTCCTTTGTTATATATTTACTTGAATGTCCGTGTGGTCTGCAGTATGTGGGTATGACAACGCGAGCTATAAAAAGACGTTTGTATGAACATATATACAATATTAAAACTGGTTTAGTCACACACAATGTGTCTAATCATTTTCTTCAGGTGCACAATAAAGACCCAAAAGGTTTGAGGTGCGTAGGAATAGAGCGCATTGTACCACACTGGAGAGGAGGTAATACATTGAGCCTATTGGGGAGAAGAGAGTCCTATTGGATTTATGAGTTATGTACTCTGTCCCCAATGGGCTTAAATGTAGAATTCGATTTGAAATCCTTTTTGGTGGGTTAGTACCAAATACATCCACATAAGGTGACATGTCATATACATTATTGTTTAAATTCGCTTATAGCAGTAGGTTCCTCCTACATAAATAAGCACACTATCACTGGTTTAATACATTTTATCTAATCATAATTCGCATATTATATTAAATAATTAATTTAAAAAAAATTTTTTTTTTTTTTTTTTTGTCCTACCTTAAAATTATGCATTTTTTTTTTTCTTTTTTTTTTATTCATTTATTTTTTGTTTATATACATAAATATATATATGTTGTTAGTCGTATATGTTCATTGTTTATTGTGTCATGTTTAAATATATATGTTGTTAGTAGTATATGTTCATTGTATATTGTGTTATGTTTAATGTTGTCATTATGTATAACAGCTGTACAAAATAGTAAGTAGCTTTTTTGTTCAAAGACATTCTCACTGTGCAGTGTCTGATTGCAAACACACTAAGAGCAACTTTATTACAAGCACAGCACATGTGCAATTAGCTACAGGTGGAACTATTTACCCAAATGGTGAAGTCAGTATTTAAAGGACATTTTGGACTTTTTTATTCATATACCCCTGAGGAAGAGAGCAGATCGCTCTTGAAACGCGTAGGGTGGAGGTTCAAGCCCCGCACACATTGGTGTAGTACCCCCGTACATCGGTGAATCAACGTGAGCTGCCAGCTAACCATCTCTTATAGCCGCCGACGAGTTGAACCAGCTGTTGCGGTTTTCCATTATTCAAGCGCCCTGCTTGGCGCCCTGCAGGAGTACCTGCTGACAAGTTGCGTCCACGAGCGGATAGAGACGCCAGCTAGCAGTGAGCAGCAGATAGACTAGCTCACGGTGGTCCGTGGCTGACATCGTGCTGAATCAGCTGCAGCTGAGTTCCATCTGCTCAGACGTGCTTCCTGGAGCTGCAGGAGTCCCTGCTGATGAGCTGCACCCACGAGCCGACAGAGAAGCCAGCTAAGCAGAGAGCAGCACACAGATGAGAGGGGATACTCTCTAAAATATCCACTGCCTGCAAACCTATTCCATCTGGTGAGTAGGCATTGCTATCATCAACATTGGTGCTACGGAGCAGTTGAACCACCTATTCAGATTTTTAATTGCTTAAATCTATGTGTCCATGCAAATTGTGCATTATAGTAAATATTAATTGTTATTAAATGATTTTATTGTCCTAAAAATACCATTTCAGTATTCAGCTGTTATATGTTGTCCTATATGTTGTTTGTTTAATGTTTCAACAGTATTACGCTATGTGTTGTGCTTTCTCTTTGTTTTCAAGCCCACCGTGAGGATCAACAATCTTCACAACCAACAGGCTTGGTTTTCGTATATCCTTTATAGTGGTAAAATTTTATAGGCGCCCACGGAACTATTCCCTGTCCTAACAATACAATAATGCCACTCAAATCGCCATACATCACAAGAAGTATATTATTTAATACAATAAACTCACATCAATGAATTACCACACATCAATTACATCCCTAAACAATTAAAATACCATCCATACCAATTACACAATGAACTAAAGCTATCCTAACAGAGAACAACTTCAAAACATAGTCAAAAGTACACCAACAATTACAATATAATAAAGCAAGGCTTTCCATATCCTACTGTACGGCCTGGAAGCCCAAAACTTACATCTGTCTAAAAATAAAATACATTTAGCACACATCAATGCATAGCCACAATGATTAACAATACAGAATTAGAAGCTTTAACAACACTATCATTTCTTACCCTGTATATATATCTGTACACATACATACAGACATACATACAGTGGGAAGAAATGATATGCATTGTAAAAAATGAAAACATGAAAAAGCAACACAAAAAACAGTTACATTAAGTACATTTCTTTATTTAACTTACCATTACTTGCCCCCACCGACTCCCGTTGATCAGCTTACTCACGAACCAATCCACGACACCATCCACGACACCATCCAGGAACAAATCCACGAACCAAACCAGGAACCAATCCAAGAACAAGTGCAGGAACCAATCCAGGAAGCAAGCCACGAAGAAATCCAAGAAAAAATCCACGACACGATCCAGGAACAGGAACCCATAAAAGAAAAAAAACATAACAAATTAAACATTAAAATAATAAAACATGACAATCAAGGGTTGTACTAGTTTTATTCTTAGTGAATCTGTATTACAATACCTTGTTCCGGGGTCTTCTTGACGTCCGGTGCCACGCCCTGGTCTTCAATCTTCAGGAGGAGGTCCGTCCTCCTCGGCATCTGCCTTCAAAATGAGACGACATAGGCTTTTATAGGCCTATGACGTCACATTTGTCGTCATATGGTTCCCACGGCCCTGATTGGGCCGTGAAAACCATGTGTTTTGGCCGATGTAAAAAAATTGATGACGTCACTTAAAGGCAATGCCAGCACAGCCAATCAGAATGGCTTTGCTGCTATTGCCTTTAAGAAAACGTCATGAAATGACACATGGCCGGACTCACATGGTAAGCCAGCCAATCAGAGCGTGGGAACTCCATCCCTACTCTGATTGGTTCAAGTACCATGTGAGTCCGGCCATGTGTCATTTCATGACGTTTTCTTAAAGGCAATAGCAGCAAAGCCATTCTGATTGGCTGTGCTGGCATTGCCTTTAAGTGACGTCATCAATTTTTTTACATCGGCCAAAACACATGGTTTTCACGGCCCAATCAGGGCCGTGGGAACCATATGACGACAAATGTGACGTCATAGGCCTATAAAAGCCTATGTCGTCTCATTTTGAAGGCAGATGCCGAGGAGGACGGACCTCCTCCTGAAGATTGAAGACCAGGGCGTGGCACCGGACGTCAAGAAGACCCCGGAACAAGGTATTGTAATACAGATTCACTAAGAATAAAACTAGTACAACCCTTGATTGTCATGTTTTATTATTTTAATGTTTAATTTGTTATGTTTTTTTTCTTTTATGGGTTCCTGTTCCTGGATCGTGTCGTGGATTTTTTCTTGGATTTCTTCGTGGCTTGCTTCCTGGATTGGTTCCTGCACTTGTTCTTGGATTGGTTCCTGGTTTGGTTCGTGGATTTGTTCCTGGATGGTGTCGTGGATGGTGTCGTGGATTGGTTCGTGAGTAAGCTGATCAACGGGAGTCGGTGGGGGCAAGTAATGGTAAGTTAAATAAAGAAATGTACTTAATGTAACTGTTTTTTGTGTTGCTTTTTCATGTTTTCATTTTTTACAATGCATATCATTTCTTCCCACTGTATGTATGTCTGTATGTATGTGTACAGATATATATACAGGGTAAGAAATGATAGTGTTGTTAAAGCTTCTAATTCTGTATTGTTAATCATTGTGGCTATGCATTGATGTGTGCTAAATGTATTTTATTTTTAGACAGATGTAAGTTTTGGGCTTCCAGGCCGTACAGTAGGATATGGAAAGCCTTGCTTTATTATATTGTAATTGTTGGTGTACTTTTGACTATGTTTTGAAGTTGTTCTCTGTTAGGATAGCTTTAGTTCATTGTGTAATTGGTATGGATGGTATTTTAATTGTTTAGGGATGTAATTGATGTGTGGTAATTCATTGATGGTGAGTTTATTGTATTAAATAATATACTTCTTGTGATGTATGGCGATTTGAGTGGCATTATTGTATTGTTAACATTGATTTGCAGCGTGTACATGCAGTTTACATGTTATGCTACATGTATACACTGTAAATGCAATGTTTTATGAGGCATGTGAGCCTACAGATTGAATGATTAAATGGAATTTGGTTAGACAATTGGTTTTTATTTCACTGAGGATGTTATGCATAACTGTTGTAGGCATTGCAGGATGGCTTCACCCCTTAATTACCTTTCAGGTTAGTACCCGATAAGGTGATTAAGGGGTTCAGTGTTATGTTAATGATATTGAAATGTTGTGGCTATTTCTAATGTTGGCAACGGACCCCAAGGATGATGCTGGCGACGGAGACTTCTTATTGATGAGGTTAGTACAAGTTTCTTTACATTTTAACGTTATTGAATGTGTTTAATAATGGCCAAATAATGTATTATCCCTATGTGGATAATAGTTATTTGGCACATTATTGTACTGTATGTGCTGGGGGAGGGGGTATTAGGCCCAAGGGTATTTGGTAGGACTCCCCTGTGGGTATTGGGTGAGGGTGGTTGGGGGGCTTTGTGGGGGAGGGTATGTGGGTGATGGTGGCTTAACCCCTTAATAACTGTAGCGGTTAATAACCGCTATGGTGATTAAGGGGTTAGGGGACATTAATTTGGATGTTGTAATTCTTGTGTTTGTTTTGCAGAAGCGGATGGGGCATGGGCAGGATGAAGATGAGGATGGCCTTCATCGTGGCAGTGGGACATGGGTGAGTGCTATATGTATTTAAAGTCTTTATTGTTGTGTATGTATTGTAAATGTACAACTGCACTATTATCCATTTGTGGATAATAGTCATTCTGCCCATTACTATACTGTATGTTAGGGGGGTATAGGTGTTGTTGGGTATATATATATATATAAATATATATTTATTTAATTCGTTATTGTGGGGCTGGGGTGTGTTTTTTTTATTATTGTGGGTAGTGGGGGTGTGTGAAGGGGGCATTAGCCCCAACGGTGGTTGTTTAGGGCTTGCGGGTGGGTAGCGGGAGGCCTTAACCCCTTCAGGACCGTAGCGGTATTAACCGCTACGGTCGTGATGGGGTTAAGTGCCCCCGCATCCCCCCCGCAAGTCCTAAACTCACACCCAGGGCCAAATACCCCCCTCACCCATCCCCGCTACCCACAATAACGCTGGCACGGTGGGTTAACCCCTTCATTGCCTTAGCGGTCAGCCGCTAAGGTAATGAAGTGGCTTTTAAATGCCATTTTCCTGCCTCGGATGCATGCTGGGGGGCTCCGGTGCGGGTATCAGCTCCGGAGACCCCCGGCATCAATCACAGGCAGGAAAAAGGGCTGATTTTTCCTAAGTGTCGCCCTTGCCGATGCTTCTCCTTCAGCAAGTTGCCAACTTTAGTTGGCGGGCTGGATTGGCCATAAAATCTCCAATCTGGCCTGCCGATCAGCACCAAAAAGCTGATCGGGGCTTACTGAATTCAGGCGGGAAAAAAAAGTCCCGATAAGTGGCTTATCGGCAGCCGGGTGGCGAAATTTTTTTTTCCGGAAGAAAACTTGCCGATAATTCCCACTTATCGGGGCTTACTGAATCAGGAGGGCAAAAAACGGCTATAAAATGCCAAAAAAGCCTTATCGGGGCTTACTGCATGAGGCCCTAAGATCTATATCAATATTTAACCCGGCAGGAGATAGGGTGCCCAATTCAAAGATCCAAAATTATTCTCTTTTAATCAAAGCGACATTTCTATCTCACCCTCTCCAAAATTGCATCGCTTGCTCTATGCCTCTGTATTTGAATCCTTTCAGGTCTGCATTATATGCTGTTATAAATGATTTTAAACACTGTAGGTGGTTACCTTTCTCTTTATATTACCAATGTGTTCCAATATCCTAGTTCTTAACGGACGGATAGTTTTCCCTACATATTGATAACCACATGCAAATTCCAATAAATATACTACATAACTCAATCTACAATTGATGTGTTTACGTATATTATAAATTTTACCAGTAACTTTTGAGGTAAATTTATCACCTGTAAAACTGTAACTACAGTACATGCAGTGCAGTCCTTACACCCGTAGAAGCGTTTTGGGACGTCTAACCACCCTTTAAACTGTGTGTCTCGTCTCTTTTTCAGAGCACTTGGTGCAAGCTGAGTCTTTAGGTTTGGAGCCCTTTTAAATATAACTTGTACTCTCTCTGGGATATGACCTCCCAGGATCGGATCGTTCCTAAGTATATGCCAGTGTTTGTTTAAGATATGTTTAATTTGACCCGCCTCTTTATTGTATTGCGTTATGAATGGTATTTTCATATTTCTCGTCATCTAGACTGTTTTAGGGGCAAAAATGGATTCCCTCGATAATAATAATTTTTGCAAGACCGAATAGTGTGTTCTGAAAGCTTGTATTTTTGCTCATGATTTCATCAGTTACCCAGTAGACACCTCATACATGTTGGTTTTGATGACTGTATATGTTTTATTATATACCTTGTTTGATATGTTGATGTTTAATGAGATATTGGTGTGTTCTATAAACATGTGTGGCAGTGTGCACATTGATATTACCTATGCTATTAATTACATTTAAAAATGATATTAATTGGGATAAAACAGGACAGGGAAATACATATTTTGTTTCCCTTTAAAATACTCCTCAATGGTAATACAATATCTTTGGCTGATAAGCATAACACAGTACAAATTAATTTCATATTTGTCAGAAAGAAACTGTAATATATCATTAAAGTTATCTAATAACTCATAGATACATAGACTGTATAGACTGTCGTTTTGATTGCATTCTGCATTTCAAAAACTACTGCATGATTGTACCTGATAAGAAGAATTGGTAAATGATTAAATAGACCCATGCTGTAATAATTCAAGTCAATTAGTTAGTGATTATAGTTATAGATCAAAGCTAACAATAGTTGTACTGTCAGTGATGAGTTTTATTGAAATAAGATCCAAATGTAATAAGCTAAAACAAATAAACAGAATTTTTATTGCAACCTGTGGGGGAATTCACATGAAATGTCTGACTGAAAATACTTGTTTAGGTATTAAATCAAAGTTACAGTGGCAGACAATTACATTTCTCATGTAAATGTTATACTCTAAGCGCAATGATAGATTGTCACAAGTGACAATCATAAATCTTATATATTGAGTGATATTCAAAACACACTGAAAATTGAATAATTGAGATTTCTGTACTCCCTTGTCATTTATTTTGTTAGAAAATGAAAGCCCATACAAACGCTTAAGAGCTGTTTAAAGATCTATAAAGCACCTGTGCAAATAACTATTGCCTTTGTCCATAAGAGGCACACTGTATAATACTTTAAATGTTTTCCCACACGTTTCTCCAAATGTCAGTTTTTTGCAAACCAGCAAAGATGCTGCTTCTGTCAAATAGAAAATAATTTCTGGCCAAGAGATATACTGTAAGGCTTAATTTAAATAGTTTAGAAAGTAGCTATTGTCACATCGCGAAACTCGTCTCGCCACCCTTGAGGTGGCTAGATCATAACCTGCGAGTTACTTGAGAGTTACAGCTGTAATGTGCATATTGAAGCTACCTGAATAGCTGGATTCAGTTTGCTCAAATTGTGAGTTTGACCTTTTTTTTTATGTCCCACACGGTTTATCTGTGTGGGAACGCGACCGATTGGGAAGAAGCAATTCTTGAGCGAGTTTGCCATGTTATCGGAGCTTTCTGAATAGCTACACTTGCAAACTCACTCGAGAAGTGCCCAAAATTCTCAAAAAGTCACTTATCGAAGCTATTAGGAAAGGCCCCTAAGTCTTTTCAATCTACCAGGGCTTTAGTAGTGAGGATGTCTCGAGATGTTGTTCCTAATTGTAGACAGCATTGAGAAGATGAACTGGAAGTTATATTCATTTTCCCATATGGACATAAAATCATAATTTTATAACATTGCTGGTATACCCAACCTGATGAGTGCAATTGATTGCACACATGTAGCATTAATACCACCCATTGAACAAGAGGAATTGTTTCATAATCTGAAACATGGTTAAGGAGTTTGCAATGCCAACATGAGAATTCTGAGTGTGACTGCTGTGCACCTAGAATAATTATAAAGCAGACATTTGGAGTGTTAAAAAGTTGTTTCAAATGCCTGGTTAACTCTGGCAGTGTGCTACCATAAGCACCTGAGAAAGTGTATCAGACCATGATTGCTTGCTGCATTTTAAATAATAAAGCTGTAAACAATTCCACTCCAGATGACAGATTCTAACCTTTGCTTGACCTTCAAGTTGTGGTGTTTTTGAAACAGGTGAGTATTCCAGGCAGAAGTCAGGATACAAGGATTTTAATATTAAAATACGTCCCATGTAAGTCTTTAACATGACCTATTTGTCTAATTCCATCTTCTTTTGTCTGACAAATGTTGTAAACCAGTGTTAACGATGACAATGTTTTGACTTTTAGAATTCAAAAAATGTTTGTAATCAGAACTATATTAGAACATAAAAAACATATAAGGAGACAGAGGTTCTCCTACAAAAGATCCCAATTTACTGCACAACAAGACTGAAAGTAATTAGGGTTCAAAGACCCAACCCGGATACGGTGGAATAGGCTCTAATGGGTACCGTTAAGTAACCGCTCCCAGCACTGTGGGAGGACAATTACCACTAAAAATGCCCATAGGCAGAAAATAATAAATACTTTAATGTTAAACAAAATACGACGCAGTAACACATACTCAAAACTATTATAAAAGCACTTAAAACTTGTATATCGGGTGGTGAAGGATTCAGGGATATCCAGGTTAAATCCAGAAAAATAAGTGTATATCCCCTACCCTAATTGGGGTTGTTCATATGAGACACTATTGGGAAAACAGGGATAAATAAGCATAGGGCAATAGTATTCCTAGTCTCAATATAGGGTGAAGGTATGGGTAGAGCTGATAGATAGGTGCACCTCCCACCTTGAGAAAGCGCCAGCCCCGTATGCGCAAAACGTACGTCGGCATGACGTTATCGCGTTGACGTCGTGTAGGAGGAATCACAGGTGAGGTTGTTCCTGACTATAGCTGGTAGGGCAGGAAGAGCTGGGTTTGAAAGGTGCATGTTTATTGTGCGTAGTTTATGCATACAAGCGTTCGATTTGAGCTGAATTAACAGTGTTCTGCTTGTTCCCATTGGATGCCTATTGTGGGCTGGGTTGTGACATTTTACCCATGGGATTTAGTGTTGATTGGTATACTACCATTTGATACACTGCACCTTATGCTGCTTATATTCTGTTCACTTTGATTGCTATATCTGCATTGAGGTATTTACAGCACACTATCTATCAGCTCTACCCTCCAGCACCCTATATTGAGACTAGGAATACTATTGCCCTTTGCTTATTTATCCCTGTTTTCCCAATAGTGTCTCATATGAACCAACCCAATTAGGGTAGGGGATATACACTTATTATTCTGGATTTAACCCTGGATATCCCTGAACCCTTCACCACCCGATATACAAGTTTTAAGTGTTTTTATAATAGTTTTGAGTATGTGTTACTGCGTCGTATTTTGTTTAACATTAAAGTATTTATTATTTTCTGCCTATGGGCATTTTTAGTGGTAATTGTCCTCCCACAGTGCTGGGACTGGTTACTTAACGGTACCCTTTAGAGCCAATTCCACCGTATCCGGGTTGGGTCTTTGAACCCTAATTACTTTCAGTCTTGTTGTGCAGTAAATTGGGATCTTTTGTAGGAGAACCTCTGTCTCCTTATATGTTTTTGTCTGTCATCCCCATCCCTTTTGCACCGACTGTAATTATAATATTTATTATAATTTTTTCTGCTATTGTGGTGAGCGGTATCTCACAAGTTATAACTATATTAGAACATATACTGAGAGAAAAAGAAACCTAGTGAGTGAGCACTCAATCACTGTTGTGTAGGGGGGGGGGGTGATTGGATAATATTAATTACCTTTAACCCCTAACACAGCACCTCCCGCTACATCGGGTTAGTGCGCTCCCGCGATCGGTCGGGTGATGTCCCTACCCCACTCACAGCATAAGTGCTCATGTATATTGGGCTGCTGAACTTGCAACTGACACTCATTCCTCTTTCAGGAATACCAGCACATTATATGTAAAACACCTATTGTTGCTTACTATAAGGTGACTCTTTCAGATCCCTAGGGTTCTCTATTTGTATTTATTGCCTCCCTACTTACCATATGCAGTTATTAATCACTATTGACGGATTATCGGCTATGTGCCCCCCTAAGGGTTAATCTCTGCAAGGTGTACTCTATTGTATTACCTCTTTTCACTATTTGAGGTTTTACTTACACCCATCACAAGTTAGGGCATTAGGCTGGTCAGTCATATTAACCTTCAGCTAGTTGGGTTTATTTCACCCACCTCTGGCCATCTAGGCAGTTAATACGTAGCAGTGACTAATATTAACCCCTATTCCTATTAGGCTGTATTGTACAGCATTGAGAATTTGACTCTGGTCATATCTCTCATATGTTCAATCAACATAGCTCTTATAGCTATGGCAATTTGATTACGGTTACGATATACGCTGTTTTTAAATCCCTTTATTTTATATTCGTTTTGATGACAATAAAATGTTTTAATAAAACCACAATACACAACAGTCATTGAGTGCTCACTCACTATGTAGGTTTCTTTTTCTCTCAGTATATGTAAGTTACTCTACCTAGATAGCACCTCACACCCTACTCCTAGCTGTGCGGGGGCTCCCCTCTATGTGTGTAGCTATATTAGAACATCATCTTATATTCATTAAAGGGATCCTTATATGGGCAGCACTAATGAAATTTCGTCATGAAACATACTCCTTTATTGCTGTGTTATGTTATTGCTATGTGTTTGTTAATCATTTGTAAATGCTCTTGTTTAAAAAAAATATTTTGTGGTGCATTTCAGAAATAAATGACTTATTAGTGAGTGAACATGTTTAGAGGAATATGAAAACATTCCGATGTATAATTATAAAAAAAACATCTATAGTGTTAGTGTTTCTTACCATTGATAACAGATTTATATTGCAGAACACTCACAATTTAGTTAGTATTAATTTTCAACACGTGAAGGAAAGCACAATGCAGTACAAGTGCCTTTAAAAGGGATGCAACAAAATCTCATGTTGACAGATTATTGTACCAAATACTATATTTTGATAAAAGAACATTACATAAAGCATAGTTTTTTTCAACATCATCATGATAGCATTGCACGACAGAATAAAGGTTAAGCCCACATGCTGCCTGTGTCCATCAATACAGCAACAATAAGTTAAGGGTTAAGATGCCATTCTAGGGTTGGAGAGTGTCCCAACCCTAGTTAAAAGTTACATATTATTCAGTGTATTTTTTGTAATGTTTGGAAAAGATTCTGTGTGACTCATTATATACTGTACCTGATTCTGTGTCAATTGTTGTGTATCAGGCATACACTGAGTAGGGTAGCCAATGTGTGGACAAGAGAGTACACGCCAGACAGCTGAAGAGTACACACTCCAAGGCCAGAGCATTGTTCTCTCCCTGGGAGCATGACATCCAACACTGCAAGGTGGCTGAAACTGATCTCAGGGACCAGCGTTCAGATCCTAGCCCCGTCATTCCTATTGGTCAGTTCTAATTTCTCATGCACCCAGGCTCCATCCCTTGGGCATTCTTTGGCACTCGGTTCCACCCCATCTCTCTATTAGTCCGTTACGGATGCCCCCCTTGCTCAGGATTGCATCAGGAGTTAAAGGTACACTGCTGATTGGTTCACCCCAAGTCCTCCATGATTCTGAATAAAGGCCAAGAAACTATGAAAGCCGACGCTGATCCGAGCTCCACAGAAGTTGAAGACTGGTCAATATAGTGAAAATGTAATAAATAATAAAAAAATAAAACAATACAAGGATAATGTGGAAACTTTTATTGCGCAATTCAACACAGAACATAGAAAAGATTCTGAAAAAATACCACCATATTTTGCAAGAAGACCCCCTTCTAAAAGATTGTTTAATAGAAAGACCTAGAATGATCTATACAAAAGCAGAAAATATATTAAAAAAAAAATATCACTGGGGCGTGGCCAAGACACGAGGAAGGGAGAACGTGTAGCAGAGTAGCTCTGTCCTAAAGATCAATAAAAACGGGGAAAAAAGGTGCAAAATCATCACAGGAGTGGTGCTTGTGACTCAGGTCAAGTCAGCCAAAAAATGGACACCAGCAGCCGTTAATCCGCAAGGGTTCACACCCCCTTCATCCCCCTACAAGGAGACATCTAGCCCCCGAGTGCCCACTGCATATCGTGCATCTCTGCATGCAAATTAAAAGACAATCCCCAGGGCTGTATTGAGGTAGCTCCAGAGCAGAGGATTCCCCTCTTCCCCGTGACGACCAGGACCTATCACTAGGCGGTGGAGCTTCGCGGAGCCCCTCTGGACGGAAGGGGTGACTGTCAGCTGCAGATCATTTCAGCGCACCTGCATCCAGCCCAATATGGCCACCACTTCTAAAAAGTGAGGGCAGCACGGAGGAGTGACTGTCTCATGAGCAGGGGCATTGAGGGGACTCTGAGGGGTGCTCCAATTCAGCCACGGACCTATAAGTGGTGAAGCAGAGGATTGCCCACCACAGTCCAGTCTCTCCCACTGCCTGAGAGACACCAGCTGACAAGATCTGCACCAGAGATACAGGTGGGGAATGATCAGACACCAGCTTTTCTACATTTAAAGGTACAGGCATCATCTGAGCTGGTATTGCAGATGGAGGCTAGGAGGTGAAGATAGGTTTTACAGAACAAGAGACCACCTGTCAAACTATTTTACTATACTACTGTTTATAACAGATCAATACAAAAAGACACAACACTGGTTTCCATGCACTCAATTACTGTATGATCAGCAAACATAATATTAGAGCTGCATACACAAGATCCAAACAGATCACCACGCAACAACCATAAAAACAAATGGAGATTTCCAGTGACTTCACTGGGTATGGATGAATGAAGAGGGAGCTCCCGGGACCCTCTCTACATAACCTGATTAAAGAGGTGCTTTTCCTGTTTTTTCAGATGAACCGATCGCTAAAGACTTCCTGTGATGGCAAACAGATCTAAAATAAACATCTGCACAAGGGGATTCTCATTATTTCACGGCCGCACGGCGCGAGACAGGCCATAGTACCGAGGAGCAAGATGGTGCCGTAGCACATACACCCAATAACAAAGAGCAGGACCGGCAGGCCCTGGGTTCCACAGATGATATAGAAGTAACCCAATCATATCTGGAGGATCTCTTTATCAAAGTGCAGGAAAAGATGCATAAATCACTCCAGCTTGACCTGAAGTACGCTTTGAATGAGTTGAAGGAGGAAATTTATGGCCTAGCACAGAGAACTAGTGACCTTGAATCCAAGATGGAGGAGGCCCTGCAACTACAAACTGCGGTGGATGACGAGATCATGCGTCTGGGCCAGGACATTAGCTTTCTCACAGATGGTCTGGAAGACAAAGAGAACAGAGATAGGAGAAAGAACCTCCGAATCCGAAACATTCCTGAATCGGTTCCCCTAGAACGTCTTCGTCCCTATCTAACTGATCTCTTTAAATCGCTGTGCGAAGATTTCGGAGAGAATGACCTGGAAATTGACGAGGCACACCGGGCGTTGGGCACCAGGTCTAAAGACTTAAAGCACAGGCGGGACATAATCCTGAGACTCCACAGCTATTCGGCTAAAGAAAAGATAATAGCAGCCTGCAGAGACAAGAATACCATCTCATACCAAAATGAACCTCTACAGATCTACAATGATGTGTCCAGGGTAACCATTGCCAAGAGACGCAAGCTCAAGCCTCTAACACTCCTAAGAGATACTGGAGTTAAATACAGGTGGGAATTCCCGTTTAAACTGTCATCAAAAACGGTAAACACCTGGCCATTAGGCACACAAGGAAGCAGAAAATATTCTATGAACCCTAGGCCTGCCTCCAAGACTAATACAAACTTTGAGCCACCAAAGCCCCAGAGATCAGAACAAGGCGTGGGCCTTCCCAGGGCTTCAGAGAGAATCGCAGGGCAAAACCAACCAAGAGCTGAGAACTAAAAAAACATTTCTAACCATCCTATTAAAAAAAAAAAAACTTCCTCTGCCGGTGAGACGACCCGGGCAGCGCTCTAAGACACATGACGCCTGACAATTATCACATAGTTTACCACCTTGTGTATGTAGCAGGGTTCCCCTTGCCCCCCCCCCTCACCTGCGCAGAGTTGTGGGTACCGCCGCACCATATCAGCTAGCTGAACAGATGAGCGCGTCGCCGGGAGACCCCGGCAACGTCAGAGGCAGGGCGCTGCCATCTTGCGTGCGTTCGCGCATGCGCGGGAAGTCGTATATGCATAGATTAGCCTCAGGAGTACCGGAGGCCATATTGCGACTGGCACGAGGTTCGGGCATGCACGGTGCGTATGTGGAGTCGAAGTGGCCATTACATGTAGTGCAGGGATCCCTATAAGTAGCGCAAGTGCAGGTAGGGCTAGCAGCGGCCATTATAGGGTTGCTCAAGCGCAGTGCACATAGCGCACGCGGCCCCAATGATAAAGAGGGCCATGAAGAACTACAGCCCCCAGAATGCTTATGGGGAGCAGGCCATCTGACGCCAGAGAGCCAATAGGGCAGGGGGCTTCCCCTGAGGACAAGATACATTGTTGTGTGCAGACAGGAAGAGTTCAGTTGGTGTTGGGATAAGGTAGAGGGAGGTAGGGTGTGCAGGGAGCAGTAGCCCCTGCCACTAGGCCAGGTTACCCCCTAGAGCCCAGCTAGGCCCAACTCATCTTTAGATTGTGGCTGCTTTAGGGAAGGCCCTTGCAGTTAGGGACTTTGCCCTTGTAGCAGTTAGCTTAGTTCAGGGACACAGCTGCAGTGCTATGAGCTCCTGACAAGTGTGGTCTGGGATCAGACCTGCATCACTCAAGATAGAGACTATCTGTGTGGGTGAGACTATCTGAATTGGAAGAGGACGCCATTGCTGCGGATTCAGCGCTGGATGCAGACGGGTCCTTTCCTGTTGTTTGCTGTACCCAGGTGCAGGAGCCCTGGGCAGGTACAGTCATCAAGTGCACCAACATTACCGGGACCACACAGGCGCTGATCTCTCCTAAGGGGTGGGTTGCGGAACTATTGGGACTCTGAGTATATGTGGTGGGGTTGCGGCCTCGTGAGGCCAGGTTACCGGGTGGCATTGCTGTAATGTTATATTGTGATAGTTATTCTTTAGTTACATATAGTAAACTGTTTTAAAAATACTTCAGTGTATATGTTTACTATTTGTGAGTCCAGTGTCAGGGATCATTCTATATGCCTGGAATCCCTGCACAGGTGGAAGCACTGTAAGCATACGTTCGAGGATACACCCCAGGTTCCCAGTGGCGGAGGTTCAGGCCCCCTGTGAGCCTATCGGGTATTGCACCACACTGGTAACACAGGTATATTTCCACACATGCACCCTATCTGCGATTGGGGGGGTGGGTCCCTCCTCTCCACCCCCCCCCTGTATGTTTCCCCGCTCCCCCCTCTCTCTCTGCTCTCCCCCCCCCCCATGCGCAGCTCCGGTCCCCACCCTACAGTGTCTGACACACACACAGTGTCACACACACACAGTGTCCCCCCCCCCCACACACACACACAGATATGTCACCTCTCCTTCCAGGCGCCGCCATCTTAGGCACTCGGCACCGCGAGGCAGCAGCAGGCTGCCTGCCCACTGCCTGTCCCCCCCGCCGGGGAGGGAGGGAAGTGAGCGCCGGGGAGGGCAGGAAGTGAGCGCCGGGGAGGGGAGTGAGTACCAGGGAGGGAGGGGAGTGAGCGCCGGGGAGGGAGGGGAGTGAGCGCCGGGGAGGGAGGGGAGTGAGCGCTGGGGAGGGAGGTGAGTGAGTGCCGGGCAGGGAGGTGACTGAGCGCCGGGGAGGGAGGTAACTGAGCGCCGGGGAGGGAGCGGGACATTGTATAATGTCAATGTAATGTACATGTTGTAAGTTGGTGTGGTTGCCATTTTAGAAAGGTAATAAAGAGTGCGTAGGTGAAGGTACGTGCAGCCATTTGTGTAATAGAAATTAAAAGTGCGCACGCCATTATTTTAATATATATTTATTGTAATATATGTGTTTTAGTAAGGCATAAAGGTAGAGTGCAGGGCTACAGGGAGTGTTCATGGTGCGTGGTAGTGTCGTCGTGTGTGTGCGATATGGGTGGCCATGTGCGTCTATAGGGAGTGCGGTTCGTCCTGCGGTTCGTCCTGCGGTTTAATGTGGGCGGCTATAGGCTATAGGGAGTGCGGTTCGTTGGGCGGTTTGTCCAGGCATGTGCACAGGGGAGTAATCATGAGTGTTAGCTACATAGGTAGCGCGTTTCGTCCGGCGGTTCGTCCGGCCATGTGCAGAGGGAGTGTCGCAGTTGAATGTGCGCGGCTATAGGGAGTGCGGTTCGTCCGGCGGTTTGTCCGGCCATGTGCACAGGGGAGTAAGCATAAGCAGTTAGGGAGTGCGGTTCGTCCGGCGGTTTGTCTATAGGGAGTGCGGTTCGTCCGGCGGTTCGTCAGCCATGTGCACAGGGGAGAAAGAATGAGCGGTTTGTCTATAGGGAGTGCGGTTCGTCCGGCGGTTTGAGAGAGTGCGGTTCGTCCGGCGGTTTGTCCGACCATGTGCACAGGGGAATAAGCATGAGTGTTAGCTACAGGGAAGTAAGCAGTGTGTACACAGGGGTGACAGCATGACTGTGAGTTGTGGGATGACAGTGTGGTCAGTGTGAGTGTGTGGGATGACAGTGAGTGTGTGGGATGACAATGAGTGTGTGGGATGACAATGAGTGTGTGTGTGTGTGTGTGTGTGTGTGTGTGTGTGTGTGTGTGTGTGTGTGTGTGTGTGTGTGTGTGTAAACAGGGGTGCCAGCATGACTGTGAGTTGTGGGATGACAGTGAGTATATGTGTGGGATGACAGTGACTATATGTGTGGGATGACAGTGACTGTGTGTGTTTGTGTACACAGGGGTCTGTGTGTGTGTGTGTGTGTGTGTGTGTGTGTGTGTGTGTGTGTGTGTGTGTGTGTGTGTGTGTGTGTGTGTGTGTGTGTGTGTGTGTGTGTGTGTGTGTGTGTGTGTGTGTGTGTGTGTGTGTGTGTGTGTAAACAGGGGTGACAGCATGACTGTGAGTTGTGGGATGACAGTGACTATATGTGTGGGATGACAGTGACTATATGTGTGGGATGACAGTGACTGTGTGTGTTTGTGTACACAGGGGTCTGTGTGTGTGTGTGTGTGTGTGTGTGTGTGTGTAAACAGGGGTGACAGCATGACTGTGAGTTGTGGGATGACAGTGACTATATGTGTGGGATGACAGTGACTGTGTGTGTTTGTGTACACAGGGGTCAGTGTGTGTGTGTGTTTACTAAGGACTCCACAGGGGTCTGTGTGTGTGTGTGTGTGTGTGTGTGTGTGTGTGTGTGTGTGTGTGTGTGTGTGTGTGTGTGTGTGTGTGTGTGTGTGTGTGTGTGTGTGTGTGTGTGTGTGTGTGTGTGTGTGTGTAAACAGGGGTGACAGCATGACTGTGAGTTGTGGGATGACAGTGACTATATGTGTGGGATGACAGTGACTATATGTGTGGGATGACAGTGACTGTGTGTGTTTGTGTACACAGGGGTCAGTGTGTGGGTGTGTTTACTAAGGACTCCACAGGGGTTCTGTGGGGGTATGCTGTCAGTGCAAGTGTGTGAGAGTGAAGTAGGTGTGTGTCAGTGATGTCACTGTAACTTTTGGCCAATGAGAGTCGTGTGGGAGGTGTGTGTCACAGTGGGGCGTACCTCTTGGCCAATGAGAGTCGGGGTGGCCACAGACCAATCAGATTCACCGCAGCTAGTACCAACCTTTCGATTTTATATATTAAGATGCTGTGCTGCAAAAGTATTTATTTGTAGCAATGAAAAGCATATAGGCATTTCACATACAGTAAGTGAACACAAGATGGCAGTGACATCAAATGTACTGTAAGAGCAAACATACATTTCTCAAACACATACAAAAGAAAACAGAATGAGAAAGAAGTGGAAGTTGTAAACAGGAAAGTCTTTTCCTGTGCGTGTTAGAAAGTGTAACGGGTATTCCCCCCCCCAATCGCAGATAGGGACCTTGTGGGGAAATCTACATCTGTTACCAGTGTGGTGCAATACCTGTTAGGCTCACAGGAGGCCTGAACCTCTGCCACTGGGATCCTGGGGTGTATCCTGGAACGTATGCTTACAGTGTCTCCACCTGTGCAGGGATTCCAGGTGTATAGAATGAACCCTGACACAGGACCCACAAATAGGAAACACATACAAGGAAGTATATATATGTAACTGTTTACTATATGGGCAAAACAATAACATCACATCAAATATAGCAACACAGCCGTGTCACCCTCTGCCACTAGCTGGCAGCTATAACCTTGCCCCTAACTGGGCTATACCCTTACACCCCCTTCCCAACCCCGTGTCCAGAGTCCAAGCCCACCCAAGTGTGTGAACAGGCCTATCACATGTGAGGAGCAAGTTAAAGTTGGTGCATGTGTGGAAGGTTGTAAATACCTGCCCAGGTGCCCCTGCACCTGGGTGTCTTCGCAAAGGGTCTACTGGATCTGCTTGGTCCAGCGCTGATCTGTACCTCCACGTTGGATGGGGTCCAGCCGGACGTCCCACTGTAAGGACAGTGTCACGCCTGTATGCACGCAGACCAAGCTAGACCCCAGTACTGAGGTGGGAACGGTATGATACCACACACCCACAGCAGTGGGAGCAAGCCCGGAGTGTGGTATGGCATTGCTGGGCCTGTTGGAAGAGTTGTTAGAGTATACTTGCAACGCTGGGGGAATGTCCGTGAGAATAGTCGTGTCCGTTTGCCAATGTTCAGGGATCGAGAGGGTAGCGTCGTCAGAGGGCAAGCCAGGTCCTAGGAAGCCAGAGGTCAGCAAAGTCGTATGTGTAGCAAGGTTCGAAGGGATACCAGAGAGCAGAGTAGTCCAGGGTAAGCAGGGGTCAAAGCCAGGGAAATCCAAAGTAACACAGGAGCAGGTAATCACAGGAGCACAGAGGGAGCACAGCATAGGTCAGGTACACACAGGGAAACAGGAACTATGCAGAGCGAGGAAGAGGTGGACAGATAGGGATTATAAAGGAAGGTGCACCAATGACAGAGAGGGGAGGAGTAGAGAGAGAAGTGGGTCTATTTTGATCTGGTTTAAAACTGATTGGCTGGCGAAGCCGGCCAATTCAGTTGAACAGCAATTCTACTTGTTGCTAAGTAGAACAAAGAAAAACCAGTCAAACAAATATTCAAAAGAAGACCAACAAGTGCACTCTTGAAGTGCACTTAAAGCAGAAGGGTTTACTCTAAAGGACCCTTGATGGGGGATACCGAGCAGAGCACCCCGCCTAACGCCCACTGGGAGGCAAACTCTGAAACCGTCCCAGTAGACTTGGCATACGAGTACTCTGCCCGAATACGGGAGTGCACCAGCGCCCGGAACATGGCCACGATGTTTGTTGGGACCCCCCTCCAAAACCTGCTTCCTGGTTTTACAAATGGCTACCTTAGCCAATGCCAGGAGCAGGTTGACCAGGAGATCCCTAGGCTTATCGTTCCGGGACACTGGGCACCCAAAAATAAAAAGATGAGGGGAGAAGTGTAGCCAGAACTGCAGGAGAAGGCTCTTCAAGAAGGAAAAGAGAGGCTGCAGTCTGGCGCAACTCAAATAAATGTGATATACGGACTCCCGCTCGCCACAAAAGGGACAGGCGGCGGGGGAGTCCATGAAGTGTGCCAAGTACTCTCCTGTGCTCAGCACACCGTGGAGGACCCTCCAACTCAAATCCCCGGCGGGACAGGGAACCAAACCTGAATAGAGTACCTTCCACTGGGGTCTCTCGCCCTCGTTCGCAGGAAATACCCGCCTCCAGATAGTATCAGGGCAGGTGACAAGGGCGAGGTAGTGCACTAATAGGAGCACTAGAGAATACAGGACTTTCCTCGGCATGCCGCGGAAACATGGCGGGGACATATCCCCCAACCTACTGAGGTTGGGGGAGAGAGGAGCCCGAGGAGGTTGCCGTGGCTTTGGTTCCACGCAAAGATCCGGAGAGCTGAAGTTGATAGGTTGACAAGGCTCTCCGGTCTGCAATACCCCCTCAATGAAGGTGCGTGAGTCGGGGTGGATGGCATCTTTAATCTCCCGGATCAAACGATGAGGGATGCGGGCAGTACGCAGACCCATATGGGGCGCGAGCACCTCTGCCCTAACCAAGTCTCGCCGCTCAAAGTCCAGGAGATCCCCGACTCTGGTCACCTGCGCCAGGATTAGCCGGCGGCAAATAGAGGGTGAATCCAACATCCGAGCCCCCACTGCCGGATTATACAGCAGGGACTCGGCAAGGAAATCAAACCCCACCGCCTGTTCCTTCCTGGTCGCGGAGACCAGTTTCCAGGCCTTAAGTAAGTCCCGGTAGTATGCCGGCAGCTCCGAGAGGTCTCTACCTAAACCCTCGGGCCTGATGATAAACAGTTGCCGGTCATACCTCATATTGCGCAGCTGGCGAAAGAAACTGGTTGCCAGCTGGCACCACTGCGGAGACGGATCTGCGAATAGGTATCTCTGCAGGTATTGGAGGCGGAAAGTGTGTAACTGGGAGCGGACACACACCACTCCCTGTCCACCCTCCTCCAAAGGAAGGTACGCAACTCCCGCAGAGACCCAATGCTTCCCCATCCAGAGAAAATCCATCAACCTCCTCTGGATATTGTTGATAAATTCGGGGGTCGGACCCATGGCTATCAGCCGGTGCCATAGCTGACTGGCCACCAGCTGGTTGATCACCAGGGTTCTTCCCCTGAGGGAAAGCATTCTCAACAGATACACCCAAGACCCCAGACGAGCAATGACTCGTTCTTCAAGATCACTGAAGTTTTCTGGGGCCGAGTTCTCTGCAACAGTCAGGTAGACTCCCAGATATTTGAGAGTATCGCTCCCCCACGAGACATTACAAAACGTGGGGGGCAAAGAGTCCACCTGTAAGGGACCCACCAAAATGCCGGAGCACTTAGACCAGTTGATCCGAGCAGAAGAGGCCGCGGTGTAGACCTCTTGGCACGCTTGCGCCCGCTCTAGATCATCTAGGTCCTGGGCCACGAGGAGCACGTCATCAGCATAAGCCGACAGGACTACCCGCATATCGGGCTCCCGCAGCACCAGCCCGGTGAGCCTCCTCCTTAGCAGGCAGAGGAAGGGTTCAATGGCCAGCGCGTACAGTTGCCCAGACAGGGGGCACACTTGACGTACTCCCCGACCAAACACAAAAGGTGCCATCAGGGACCAATTGATCTTCACCAGACACTCTGCAGAGGCGTACAGCATCTGGAGAAAGCCCACAAATTGTGGGCCGAAGCCAAACTCCCGCAGGGTCTGCATGAGGTAACGGTGATCCACCCTGTCAAACGCCTTCTCCTGATCTAGGGACAGGAGGGCGAGTGACAGACCAGTCCTCTGCGCGTGATGTAGCAGGTCCCGGACCAGAAAAATGTTGTCATGAATACTCTGGCCCGGGACAGTATAGGACTGGTCGGGGTGAATCACCTCTGCCAGCACTGACTTGAGCCTCAGCGAGAGCACTTTGGCTACGATCTTATAGTCCGTGCTTAGCAGTGAGACCGGTCGCCAGTTAGAGATCTGGCGGAGATCCCCCTTCTTCGGCAGCAAAGACAGTATTGCCCGCTGACACGAAAGGGGCAGCTCACCGGTCTCCAGGGCTTCGGCCAGGACCTCGGTGAAATCAGGTCCCAGCATCTCCCAGAAAACCGGAAGAACTCCACAGTCAGCCCGTCTAGCCCCGGCGTCTTTCCGCGGGACATGAGACTGAAGGCTTCAGAGAGCTCGGCCAGAGTCAATGGTAACTCAAGCCGCTCCCTTCCACCCTCGCCGACCGTGGGAAGCCCCTCCCATAAGACCCTGCATGCGTCTGGCTGGATGGACTCCGGAGAGAAAAGGTCTACGTAGAATCTCCGGGTTCTGTCCCGGATGCTCTCCGGGTCAGTCAGAGGGGTACCGTCTTCTGCTAGCAAGCAGGTGATATGTTTACGGTTTCCCCTCTTTTTCTCCAGCGCATAGAAGAGACGCGACCCGCGACCCATCTCCCGAAGGAAGTGGATGCGGGATCGCACATACGCCCCCCGAGCTCTCCGATCTTCCAAGTCCTGGAGAGCGCACTTCCACTCCATGTACGCACACTGCAGGTATTGGTCTCCTGCCACAGACAGCCGCTTCTCGAGATCGAGCACCCCTTCCCTAACGGCCTCGATCTCAGCATCGCGCCGCCTGCTGGCACCTTTGGTCTACTCCTGACAAACGAGGCGCAGATGAACCTTGCCCACGTCCCACCACTGCTCTAACGTGGTAAAGTCTGATCTGCAACCTCTCCAGGCCATCCAAAAGTCTCGGACCGACGTTGCAAACCCCTTGTCTTCCAACAATGTATTGTTGAAGTGCCAATAGGCGGCCGAGGGCGCTGCTGGTAGTAGCGCCACCGTCATGGACGCACAATTGTGGTCCAAAAACGGCACCAGCCTAATGGTACTGGACTGGGCTCACGACAGCCTGTGGCTGGATATATATAGCCTGTCGATCCGGGACCAGGACATCCGTTCACCCCTAAACACCCTAACATGGGTGAACTCAGTGTATGCCTCAGGATGTTGTTCTCGCCAGACGTCTACCAAGGAGTAGCGGGTGATGACCTCCCGCAAGGCCGACGCAGAACACGGGTGTGGCTCCAGGCCATTCCGGTCTTTCAGAGCCTCGAGGGTGCAGTTGAAATCACCTCCGAGCACCACGTGTTCGTCCGCGTCCACTGTCTCCAGGTATTCAGACATTCAGACGAAGAACTGCCTTCTCAGGGGTCCGGTGGCAGGCGCATACACGTTCAATAAATTAAACGTGTAGTCCTCGTGCCGGACCCTGAGATGCAACAGGCGACCTGGAACAACAGTTTTGGCAAGCAGTAGCTCTGGTTAAAAGGACTCAGAGAACAGTGTCACCACCCCACTAGATGACGAAGTGAGGTGACTGAAGAAGACCTTGCCTCGCCACTCCAGATGCCAGCTGGCTTCAGCCTCTGGAGTGGTATGGGTTTCCTGCAGGAAACTCACAGAATACTTTCCCTTCTGTAAAAAGGAGAGTACCTGGAACCTGCGAAACCCGTCCTTACAGCCATTCACATTAAGTGTACCGATGCTCAAAGCCATTGGTAATCAGGAGTTTTGCTTTCCACAGGCGCTCAGGGAGCTACACCCCGAGAAGCCTTTATGTGGTCTCGCATCAATTTATGAAATTTCAGGACACGAAGATGGATAGGCCCAGAGATTTTGGCCTTGTGGTTAGCCCTGATGTATACTAAGAGAGAGTGGAGAATGACCGAGGCATCCTTCCACCTTCCAAGGGCCAACTGCACCTTCATGGTTCCGTGTTTGCAGAGGGTATCCTCCAGGAAACCATCTAGCTCCTGGGCAGGGATAATGGGGATCAAAGAGTCCACCGCCTCCGCGGTGCCAGAGGACTCCTCACTGAGCCCCAACTCCCCGTGCTCCTCTTGACTGAAAAACTGAAGACCCCCGTCCTTCTCTGCAGGGGCCTTTCTCAGCCTTAAAGTGGGTCCCCTCCTCGGTGTTTCCACGAGGGGGTCCACTATTTCCTCCACATCCAACCCCGGGGTGGGATGTTCAAGGGTAGCTGGTGGTGGTATGGTGGAGGTAGCGGTCTCCCTAGTGTCCTCGGGGCCAACGAGGCACACAGTGCCCTCCTGGTCTACTCTACCACCATGCGAACAAACGGGATGCCATGGGCGTTCGCATTAGTCGCGGGAGGGCACTTTTCAGCAAGTACCTCATAGGGAGGGTCCAGCCCAGCAGTCGCCTCCAACAAAGTGCCCGACCAAAACTCCTCACCAGGAGAGCTCACATCTGGCATCTCCCAGATGCAAAATGAAGTGCTCGCTAAAACACCCTCACCCACACCCGCCTCCTCCGCTCCATCCTCCAAACCCCCAACCACGGGGGTCAGCCCTAGCCCATCCCCTTCTTCCGGTGACACAAACCGGGGCTCAGCCTCAGGTGTGCCACCCAAAGGCGGCACAGCCGGAGGGCGATCCTGGCCGACCTCCGAGTCCCCGAAGACAACTGTGTCCAGCGCGGCAGATTCACCGAAACACAAGTCCCTGGGGGATGTTCTCCAACTGGGAGGGGTGTTGGAAGGCTCCCCAACATCCATTTTTAGGAGCAAAGCCTCATGTTGTGGAGCACTTTGATCTTCTACCACAGGGACGCCTGGTACCTCCTCCTGCATTCCCTCCAGATCTTCGAGGGGGGGGACTGCATATTTATGGGGTCCGGCTTACACTGGCTAATCCTAACCTGTGGGCCGGACAGAGCCACCCTGTGCGGAATTGATGTTGCATTCTGCTTCGGAGACTTCTGAGGGTGAACGTAATACGGTTCACCCTCCTCGCCCTCCTCAATCACCCTCTTGTTCTCAGTTTTTGCTTTCCTCTTCCTGGGGATTGATTCCCCAAAAAAGGGTACCGCCACCTACTCAGCGGGAGCCTCCCACCGCTTCCCCGCACCCTGTACGGTGCTTACATTGGGGGTAGGGTGCTCCTGGGGGGAGACAGCGATAACAGAGGGTGACTTCTTCAGGGTTACTCTTTTCTTCTCCCTCTTTTTCCTGGGGAGAAGTGCAGACGTCACCGCCAGAGATGGGGCAGCAACATCTCCTGCAGTCCCAGGGGGGACCTGGGCCCCTGAGGGCTCCGCCGCGGTGGGCGCAGCGGTACAGGGTGTCTCCTCCAAGGGGGGGACAGTGACAACAGAGGGTGGCCGCTCCAGGGCGACCCCCTCACCCTCTCTCCGCTCCCCGGGGAGAGGTGCAGATGTCACTGCTCGAGACGGGGCAGCGACATCTCCTGCGGTCCCAGGGGGGACCTGGGCCCCCGAGGGCCCTGCCCCGGTGGGCGCAGCGGCACAGGGTGTCTCCTCCCGGGGGGGGACAGCGACAACAGAGGGTGGCCGCTCCAGGGCGAACCCCTCCCTCCGCTCCCCGGGGAGAGGTGCAGATGTCACTGCTCGAGATGGGGCAGCGACATCTCCTGCGGTCCCAGGGGGGACCTGGGCCCCCGAGGGCCCCGCTGTGGTGGGCGCAGACGTCACTGTTCGAGATGGGACAGCGACATCTCCTGCAGTCCCAGAGGGGACCTGGGCCCTAGAAGGTTTTTCCTTCTCCCTCTGTTCTTTGGGGAGAGGTACAGACGTCACTGTTCGGGATGGGACAGCGACATCTCTTGCGGTCCCTGGAGGGACCTGGGCCCTCGAGGGCCCCGCTGTGGTGGGCACAGCGGCACCGGGTGTCTTGGCAGAGGGAGGGGTGGGTACAGGAGCTGAAGTGGGATTTCTATTCCTTTTGGGGCAACTCCTACGAGTGTGCCCCAGCTCCTTGCACAAATAACACCTAACCCCCTCCGTGCCATAGAACACAGTGTATTGAATGCCCTCGTAGGGCACCCTAAAGGATCCCTCCACAAATTCTGTGCTCCCCGGCAGCAGCAGCTGTACCTGCCGCCTAAATGAAAGCACATGCCTCAGCGCTCTATTCCTGCAGCCCAGCGGAATTTTTGTTATGGGAGATTTAATATCTCCCAGGGCTTGCAGGCGTGGGCGCATGAGGCTGTCTGGGATGAATGGGGGCACATTGGACAGGATGATTTTTGTGCCTAACCCCTCCATGGGCTCTATGGGTATGTAGGTCCCCCCTACACTGATGCCTTTCTGCACCTGGGTGTGGGTGGCAGCCAGCGTACGGAGGAAGAAAATGGCCGCCACCACAGCAGAGGGACCCACAATGTCTGCCACAGCCCTCACATAGATCTCCATGTTGATGCCAGGTGACATTGGGCTCCTCACCCCAAGCATCCTGCTCACACCGGGCGTGGCCCCAGCGTTGTTGTTGCTGGGGTCAACACCTGCAGCTGCAACCTGCGCCCATGTTGGAACTGGGACTTCAGGGGTTAAACTGACAACAGGAGCCGGGGGAGGTGTGGCCAGGGCACTGGATGTACCAGGCCTAGGGCTGTGGTTATTGATCCTAGGGGCCCCAGTTTTTGGGGTCCGATGTCCAGGTATGGCCCCCGTTGCTGCACTAGTCCTATTCCCCCCAGGCATGATAAAATAAGCCTCTAAGTAAGGGGAGGAAATAGTGCTTAGGGAGAGAGATGCAGAGAGGAAACTGTCACTTTAAGAACCTATTAACTATCTCTGCACAGGGATGGGAAGAAAAACAGCTTTTTAAAACCTGCTGTAATCTTCTCTTTTCTCCCCTTATTATTTAACTCTCTCTCTTACAAGAAACCACACCACAATATTGAAGGTCTTAAAGTAAGACACAGAGCTCCCAAAAATGCAAATGACAAAAGGAAATCAGGCTTAAATTAAGGTGAAATTAGAAGAAAAAGAAACAACCAGGGGTGGGTGAGGTGAGAGGGGTTGAGACTACAGTTTCCAGCCAGCCACAGTGTAGCTTTGCTGGGTTGAATCATTGCAGCCACTGGGTGAAAACCAAAAACGTTTTTTAAACCTGAAAAAGCACCCAAAACCCTCTACAAACTCACAGTATACTCACAGTATACTCCCCCACAGATCCACAGCAAAATATAACAAATAAAGAAAGAATAAAGCTGATTCCTTACCAAATGCCTGGGAGCTCTTCACACACGCTTCTGAGTGAGAAGCTGGAGGTCAGGGAAAGAAGAGGAGGAGACAGAAGGGGCAGTCAGGGGAATGGCCTGTACAGCTTGGGAGGCGGAGACAGGGGGAACCTGATAAGAAGCGTCTGTGCGTGCGCCCCCTGTAAGCTTGTAGGCTGCAACACAGGCGAGGCCCGCACGGAGCAGGGGAAGACCACAGGAGGGGGACGGAGCCAAGAGGAGGGAAACGCACGCGAGGCCTGTGCCCGCGCGATGGCCAGCAAAGGCAGGGAGGAGCATGCACACGCGTCCTCCGTGGGCTGAGGGGGTGCACGTACCGGACGCGTCACCAGGTGCGCAGAATGCCGCGCCGTGGGCACCACGCGAGGAGGAGGCAACGGGACGGATGGTACCACAGGGGAAGGTAAAGGAGCTACCGCGGGGGAGAGGGAGTGGGGAGGATCAAGGCAAGGGTTAAGGGAGCGCGTGGATATGCGGGATCTGCGGGGAACGCGCTGTGGCAAGGGGAGAGAGGTAGAAGGTGATGGAGAGGAGTGGGAAGGAGTAGAAAGGGACACAGGAGAAGGGAGAGAGGGACAAGGAGAGGAAGGAATCTCCTGAGTCGTCTCTGACAGTCTCTGGATCAGCAACACAGCATACAGGAACATGCAGCAAACCCTATCACTGGGTCCCTGCACTAAGGAACCACAGGGTCTCTCTCTCTCCCTGCACTAAGGAACGGCACAGGGTCTCTCTCTCTCTCTGCACTAAGGAACTGCACAGGGTCTCTCATCAGATCCCTTCCTAGCACACAGCTGAAGGGGCACAGGGTCCTTACCTAAGGGCCTGTCCCTATGAACACCCACCCTCACTAGTGGGGAGTAAGGGCCTCAACTCTAGACCGGGGTACTTCTGGCCTAGGGCAGAAGCTCGCAGCTCTCTTCCCCCTTTACATCCCCCACTGTCTCCTCAGTCTGACTGACTTCCAGCACATTGCCCATACAATGTATGGGGAAGCTGCAAACACTATTGGCTGCCTGCAATCATCTGACTCGCCTGCCTCTAAGCCTGCTGTGAGTTGGAGTCCCCTCTGGGGCTTTTCCCTATGAGGACCACATGGCTGCCTCTCTAATAGCAGCCTACCTCTCTCTATCTGCGCCTGCGCTAGACTAATGGCCGTCGCACCACTTTCCTGCGCATGCGCAGCATCTAGTGGGCCTTCCTGCCTCCCTACACTTTCCTGCGCTTGGTGTAATGGCCGCCACGACTGCAAACGCACACCTCGCATGCGCGACCACAAACAAGATGGCGGCACCTTATCACTGATGTTGCCGGGAGCCGCAATCGCCCCTGCAACTGCCTGACATACCTCAGAGGTCCCCGCTACTTCATGCAGGTGAGGGGGGCCAGGGGAGACCCTGCTACAAAAGTATTACAGTTAGGTTTGAAAAGTTAGCTAGTCATTTTTTTTTTCAAAAGGATCAGCAATGTGGCATAAATTATTGATATTTAATTGTACCATGCAATTTGACATGAAGAAACAACAATATTTGTAAAGATTCATTATGTATGGCTTTTCTACTTTGCAAGTGTAACGAGGTATACCCTGGATACTAAATCTACCCTATGGGCTGGCAGTAAACCCAGGTGTTCACAGGTTTGCCAGTAGTTATCATGGGGTTTTCCCCCTTCATCCTTTGGTGCTGCGCTTGAGTGAAAGCAGGGGGTGGCATATTATATTGTGGCTGGGCCAACGGGATGCACACCCTCTGGCTATACTTAAGGGCAGGACCGACCCTAAAAGTAGGCTGTTGTCCTTCCCCATGAGGAAGGCAGGTCACGACTGTGAGGTTTAGATCATCGGGAAGCGCAAACCATGAAAAACAGAAAAATAATCTGATAGTGCAATATACGTGATAATTAGTGGAATGATGTATATACAGGAATCTGTGTGCAGGGTACTCACAAGTGTAAAGTGAGTAGTGATCACATAAAGGTATCTTTGACTAACAGCCCACCAGGAAGGTAATCACAAGGAGCTTCAGGAGACCTTAATAGGTGACAAAGGAAACGGGCATAGTGCAGACTGTATGACAAGTTATAAAAGGTATGTGGTAAGGGATACACTCACATGGTAATAAAAATAATCAAGCATATAGATCCTGCGAACTGGATCTCGGCAAGTGGAGCGTGTGTACTCTGCCTCCCCTGTGTCTCGGCGTGCGTGTCACTGGTGCGTCTCACCGAACCCGGAAACCGGAACTGACGTCATCCGCTCACAGGGGCTCCAAACGCTTGTGGATCTTACTGGTCAGCGTCACTCTACGCGTTTCACCGCACTCGGTTTCTTCAGGAGTGATTTGCTGACTGATTCTATGTGCCTTATATACACAGTGTTACAGTCCCATTGGTTACTATTGATTAATGAATCGGGTACTGGCCAAGGTATATTTAGAACAATTAAGATCGAAAACATGTAATCATATGATATTAGTCCCACATCAAGACATATGTGAGACTCCAAAAATGTAAATTTATTAATACGTACAACATTGGTTAAAAGAGTAAATATAAAATTATAAAATATAAAATATTAAATAAAATCAACAAGAGATAAGCTTAAATAATCTAACTAACTAATCATTGTGTAACGAGCAGAGATGAAGTGGATGAGGCATTCTAATAGGGAGATGGAAAACAAGGTTAGAATGAGTTACAGAAATGGTTTGATATCAAACTCCAAATTTAATCCAAAGGGAGCAATAGTTTTCAATTCGAACATCCAAAAGGATTCTCTTTTAATCAATGTTAAATCTCTATTGCCTCCTCTCCAATACGACATTACCTGTTCTATGGCCTTAAAGGAAAAACTAGCAGGGTTGGAAATATGTGCTGTTAAGAAATGATTGGAAACGCTATGAGTTATGAGTTTCCGTTTTATGTTACTAAGATGCTCCAATATACGAGTTCTAAGCGGGTGGGTGGTCTTACCAATATATTGGAGACCACATTCGCATTCTGCCAGATAAATTACAAAGTTTGATCGACAATTTAGATGCTGTTTTATATTGTATACTTTATTGGTTATATTTGATTTAAAACTTTGAGCCAGTTTAGAACTGTGCTGACAAGCAGTACACATTTTACACTCATAAAATCCTTTCGGGGGATCTAACCACGTAGGGCATCTTTTAGCAGTAGTTTTCAGAGCACTTGGAGATAGAAAGCTTTTTATATTTCTTGCTCTTTTGTAAACCATCTTAACTCTATCTGGTAAATGCTCCCTTAAGATGGGATCATTTTTTTAAAACTGACCAATTTGTATTAAGAATTTAATTAATTTTACTAGCATCTTTATTATACTGCGTAATAAAGGGTACTTGCAGAATGTCGTTCTCAATGGGTTTCTTAGGAGTGGGGGTTAACATGGATTCCCTGGGGGTATCTTTAGTTTTGACCAGTGCTTGTCTGACAACTTCATCTTTATAATTACTCTCTGCAAACTTCCTAGAAAGTATGGTGGATTGTTCTTCAAATATATGGTTATCAGTACAGTTACGTTTTAGCCTGTGGTACTGTCCATAAGGGATATTCGTTATCCATTTGTTGAGATGGCAACTTGATTGTAATATGTAATTGTTGGCATCTACATTTTTAAAATAATTCTTTGTTTTGATGGAGCCACCTTCTGAATATATAGTGAGATCTAGGAAGTTAACAGTGGAGATACTGATAGTGGATGTGAACTTAAGATTTAGTTCATTCATATCCAGAAATTCTAGAAACATATTAAGATCTCCCAGGGTGCCTTTCCAGACAAATATAATATCGTCTATATATCTCCGCCATGTGATCAAATTCGCGTCCAGTCCAGGCCAAGACCATATATACTGGTCCTCCCACATGGCCATCAAAAGATTGGCATAACTGGGCGTGAATTTGGTCCCCATGGTGGTCCCACAGAGTTGCAGATACTGCTGCGGCCAAGTTTATTCGAGCATTTGCCCGTTCTTGGCCGCAGCAGTAGCCTGGCGCGTGCCCGAGAGTGACGGGCGCGCGCCGAAGCAGCGGAAGAGCGCCCTCCGATCGGGGCGCTCTCCCTACCGCTGCCGGGTCCGCCGGGTCCCCCGGAACCCCCTGCCGCTGTCCCGCGATCGTGGGACACCAGGGCTCCCTCGGGGAGCCCCTGGACGCGCGTGCAGGGGGCGCACGCTCCCGAAGACGCGTTACCGCGCGTCTATGACGCGCGACACGCCGAGGGGCGGCCACTAGCAAGCCGGGAAATCTCCCGGCTTGCGGTACCGGCCACACTTTAATAAAGTGTGTCGGTAGTGTAATAGACATCACTAAACCAAAATAAATTTTTACTCAAGATGAACTTTATACAATCCACAAGAAAGTCAATTTGTATTTCAGGGAATTTATCTTCTTTTTCCAGAAAAAGTCTAACGGCTCTGCATCCATCATCATGTCTTATTGATGTGTACAGAGCCGTGACATCTGTGGTAACCAAAACATAGGTATCTTGCCACTGGACCTCTCTCAGCATTAGAATAACGTCACTAGTATCTTTCAGATATGATGGATGCAGAGCCGTTAGACTTTTTCTGGAAAAAGAAGCTATGGATCTAAGCGATGAAGAGTTTTTAACGAAATGGAATAGTGCACAAGACGACTGCTCTTTTAATTTAATTAAATTAATTATGCTGCAACAAGAGAAACATCTCACTATTTTAGACAAAGAAATAGAGGATCTAAGACTCGAATTGGGGTCATTAGAGAACATTAAAGATTACAACGAGAGGGATGCAAAAATGCAAAAAAATATTGACATTTTTAAAAAAAAGTGATAGAAATCAAACTGCAGAAATTCAGGAGAGATCAAGACGACTACGCAAAAGGCATAGAAAGAACTTGGAATAAAAATTCCAAAAAAGGCCTAAAAACGCAGTCTGTCTCAGACCCTCCTGAAAAAAGCCCAGTATCAACTAATAATATGGATACTTCATATAGAGGGAAATTTGCAGACAATTATCCAAAACATCATGCAGGATTTCTACCCCAAGTTCTTATTAAAAAATCAGAATGTAAAAAAACAGAGGCAAAACCCCAAAATATGGGAGGAAAAGCAAAAGAAAAAACTAAACATATAGAAATTAGTGACATTATAGGTACATCCAATAAGGGAAAGCCTAACACAAACAATGGGGCAATACCTAAAGAAACACCAAAAGAATCACTTCCTTTTTTGGAACAAAGGGGGTGTATGAGTTCATGGGAAACCAGGAACCCATTTCACCCCTTAGAAACCCCAACCACCTCTTTAAAACCAAAAAACAAAAGACGCATGTCAGAGGGAGACGAGGGGGCAGAGTGCATAAAAACAAAAAAATTAAAGTAGATTCCAAAAATATCTTTAATTTAAGTCAAAAAACTCTTACCAAGTGCCAAAAAGAAGTGATTAGTAAGGGTCTTACATTCGCCCCAACCACGGGACCAAGTAAATTTGGTCTCTATGTAGATGCCCATAAGTTTGACCCTCAAACGATTCTTTTTAAACAAAGATGCTGAAACTAAAAATTGGATAGATGCTAGAAATAATGATAATGACAAGCATTTAATACCAGAGTCAAATACCAGGGAATGTGTCCATTCTAAATTTAAGCCTAAATCTAATTTCTTTCCAAAATTTGCTAAAGGTAACCACTTAGAAGTGTTTCAACAACTAATTACCAAAGATCTAGAAACCTTATGTGTTAATAAAACAAAATGTCATACCAATTTAACAAAAGATGAGAGGTTAGCACTGAATGAACTGTCAGAGGATAAAAACATTGTTATTAAGCCAGCAGACAAGGGAGGAGGAGTGGTGATTATGGACCATGACTATTATATGTCCGAATCAAAAAGAATTTTGGGTAATACAAAAACCTATCAAAAATTATCATCCAATCCCTCCACCATGTATAAAAAGGAATTACAAACGCTCCTGGAGGATGGAAGAAGGCGGGGAATATTGGAAGAACATGAGTTTCAATTCCTAAATGTGGAAGATCCAATATTTCCAGTCTTCTATTTCCTACCAAAAATACATAAAGATCTTACACATCCTCCAGGACGGCCAATAATATCTGGCATTGGGTCATTAACGGCCAACTTATCAGAGTTTGTAGACAGTTTCCTACAAGGAATTGTTAAAAAGCAAAAATTATATCTGAAAGATACTAGTGACGTTATTCTAATGCTGAGAGAGGTCCAGTGGCAAGATACCTATGTTTTGGTTACCACAGATGTCACGGCTCTGTACACATCAATAAGACATGATGATGGAAGCAGAGCCGTTAGACTTTTTCTGGAAAAAGAAGATAAATTCCCTGAAATACAAATTGACTTTCTTGTGGATTGTATAAAGTTCATCTTGAGTAAAAATTTCTTTTGGTTTAGTGATGTCTATTATCTGCAACTCTGTGGGACCGCCATGGGGACCAAATTCGCACCCAGTTATGCCAATCTTTTGATGGCCATGTGGGAGGACCAGTATATATGGTCTTGGCCTGGACTGGACGCGAATTTGGTCACATGGCGGAGATATATAGACAATATTATATTTGTCTGGAAAGGCACCCTGGGAGATCTTAATATGTTTCTAGAATATCTGGATATGAATGAACTAAATCTTAAGTTCACATCCACTATCAGTATCTCCACTGTTAACTTCCTAGATCTCACTATATATTCAGAAGGTGGCTCCATCAAAACAAAGAATTGTTTTAAAAATGTCGATGCCAACAATTACATATTACAATCAAGTTGCCATCTCAACAAATGGATAACGAATATCCCTTATGGACAGTACCGTAGGCTAAAACGCAACTGTACTGATAACCATATATTTGAAGAACAATCCACCATACTTTCTAGGAAGTTTGCAGAGAGACATTATAAAGATGAAGTTGTCAGACAAGCACTGGTCAAAACTAAAGATACCCCCAGGGAATCCATGTTAACCCCCACTCCTAAGAAACCCATTGAGAACGACATTCTGCAAGTACCCTTTATTACGCAGTATAAACAGGATTTGAGGGATGGTATCCCTATAGACGGGTCTCAGCTGACTCAGGGCAAAGTGCATGAGGGGTAATGATAATAACCTCAATGATCAAGGTGTAGAGCAAATATGAGTGCTGGGGAGATGCAGGTAAACCATGTGTAATGATACATGAAGTGGTATATGTGTACTAATGGCGTTGTGTGGCTAGCTCAGGTCTCTATATATACCATAAAGTCCCCAAACAAGCCCCAACATAACCAAAAAGTACATACCAGAGATGATATTCGTTTCAATGGAATTCCCCTTAAACAGCACAGCTCTGTCCTTGTAGTGGGTGCTTCACGTCCATGGAGGTTCAGAGAAGAGTAGTCCCAAGGGGGGCGTAGGCGGAGCACTGCCAAATCAATGAGGAAGAAAGGAGAGGGGGCTGCATCCAGTACTAATAAAAAAGTTTATTTAAGTGGTCCAAGCATGAACATAAACACTTTTACGCGTTTCGGGAATTGCGTCCCTTTCTCAAAAAGTGCAGTATAATAAAGATGCTGGTAAAATTAATAAAATTCTTAATATACATTGGTCAGTTTTAAAAAATGATCCCATCTTAGGGGAGCATTTATCAGATAGAGTTAAGATGGTTTACAAAAGAGCAAGAAATATAAAAAGCTATCTATCTCCAAGTGCTCTGAAAACTACTGCTAAAAGATGCCCTACCTGGTTAGATCCCCCGAAAGGATTTTATGAGTGTAAAATGTGTACTGCTTGTCAGCACAGTTCTAAACTGGCTCAAAGTTTTAAATCAAATATAACCAATAAAGTATACAATATAAAACAGCATCTAAATTGCCGATCAAACTTTGTAATTTATCTGGCAGAATGCGAATGTGGTCTCCAATATATTGGAAAGACCACCCGCCCGCTTAGAACTCGTATATTGGAGCATCTTAGTAACATAAAACGGAAACTCATAACTCATAGCGTTTCCAATCATTTCTTAACAGCACATATTTCCAACCCTGCTAGTTTTTCCTTTAAGGCCATAGAACAGGTAATGCCGTATTGGAGAGGAGGCAATAGAGATTTAACATTGATTAAAAGAGAATCCTTTTGGATGTTCGAATTGAAAACTATTGCTCCCTTTGGATTAAATTTGGAGTTTGATATCAAACCATTTCTGTAACTCATTCTAACCTTGTTTTCCATCTCCCTATTAGAATGCCTCATCCACTTCATCTCTGCTCGTTACACAATGATTAGTTAGTTAGATTATTTAAGCTTATCTCTTGTTGATTTTATTTAATATTTTATATTTTATAATTTTATATTTACTCTTTTAACCAATGTTGTACGTATTAATAAATTTACATTTTTGGAGTCTCACATATGTCTTGATGTGGGACTAATATCATATGATTACATGTTTTCGATCTTAATTGTTCTAAATATACCTTGGCCAGTACCCGATTCATTAATCAATAGTAACCAATGGGACTGTAACACTGTGTATATAAGGCACATAGAATCAGTCAGCAAATCACTCCTGAAGAAACCGAGTGCGGTGAAACGCGTAGAGTGACGCTGACCAGTAAGATCCACAAGCGTTTGGAGCCCCTGTGATCGGATGACGTCAGTTCCGGTTTCCGGGTTCGGTGAGACGCACCAGTGACACGCACGCCGAGACACAGGGGAGGCAGAGTACACACGCTCCACTTGCCGAGATCCAGTTCGCAGGATCTATATGCTTGATTATTTTTATTACCATGTGAGTGTATCCCTTACCACATACCTTTTATAAATTGTCATACAGTCTGCACTATGTCCGTTTCCTTTGTCACCTATTAAGGTCTCCTGAAGCTCCTTGTGATTACCTTCCTGGTGGGCTGTTAGTCAAAGATACCTTTATGTGATCACTACTCACTTTACACTTGTGAGTATCCTGCACACAGATTCCTGTATATACATCATTCCACTAATTATCACGTATATTGCACTATCAGATAATTTTTCTGTTTTTCATGGTTTGCGCTTCCCGATGATCTACACCTCTTCACCTTGCATGGGATCGTGAGAAGGATCC
The DNA here is from genome assembly GCF_040206685.1 of Ascaphus truei. Classification (NCBI taxonomy): domain Eukaryota; kingdom Metazoa; phylum Chordata; class Amphibia; order Anura; family Ascaphidae; genus Ascaphus; species Ascaphus truei. The sequence goes on along the minus strand of NC_134483.1, from coordinate 141,675,497 downwards.
CCCACTGGGTTATAGCGGCATCCTAATTTGTTTGTATTGGTATCATTTATATTTTATAATTTATTTCACATTAAGATTGTGCTTTAGGCAGGTTGTATGATATATTTTGTTATCCTAGAGCGCCATATTTGATAAGTTTGTTTGTTTCACAGGTCAGGACTGTGAGCCTGAGATTAAGGCCTACCCATGTGATCTTCCCTCCGGGGAGGAGTAGAGTGACCATACCTCTGTTTCTTCTTAGGAGGTGGGGAAGAGCTAGGACAGCTGTGGGTGCCCTGGGCCCATAGTGACTGTCCAGGGACTATCTCCAGTGATATCTGAGAGAAGCGACTGTGAGTACCTGTATTACTGCAATCAGAGTAGTAATAAACCTGTTCCTGTTTTGCAATATACCTCCTGCCTGGTGTGTGATCTAATTGGGGGGCGAGTTACAGTTCTCCCGTGGGAGATTGCCTCCATATCCCTGGAGCCTATGGCAGATGGAGGCGCTGCACTGCTGAGTATTACATGGGGTATGGACCCCAGAAGCCTTTTCCTGTGTCCCAAAGTTACCGCGGACGACTCAGCCCTCTTGTTATCAGCAGGTATGCACCACAAATATCCAGTAATGGCCCCAATATGCGATTGGGGGGGGGGAGCACTGTTACACTGTTATTACATGTCCATCCCCTGCTGTTTCCCTCCTATTTCTCCTCTTCCTTACCCCTTTTTCTTTTCTGTATATCTCCCCATTAGAGATGGACAAAATTTCCACTGAGTTTACATTCAGCCACGGATTGGTCATGGATCAGTCTAAAAAAAGCAGATTTGTGTTTGTTTTTCCACGGTCACCCATGGAGACCACCTGGAGGACCATGACGCCTGGCAGGGACCACCTGTAGGCCTCCAGACCCTGTGTCCCCCTAAGGGGTTATGGGACATTACATTGGCTTTTTATTATTTTGTATGTTTTGTAGCACCAGAGGGGAACATGGGCAGGATGAGGATGAAGACGGCCTTCATCGTGGGTGCCTGGGAAAGTTAAGTGCAATATGTATTTACTTTATTTATTGTGATTCATGTATTTTAAATAGGCAAATGCATTATTATTCATATGTGGATAATAGTAATTTTGCTCATTACTGTATTGTATGTGTTAGGGCAGTGGTTCCCAATCTGTGCTCCCCGGCGCCCTGGTGCACCGTGGCTTGCCTAGAGGGGCGCCGCAATTATCCTCCCCACCATCCCTCCGATCATCACTCCCCACCATCACTCCTTCATGCCAGCCGGGCCGCAGGGGATTGCCTGCAGGCAGAGAGGAAGCCGGGGGCAGGGCTTTGTGCAGAGCACACGGTGAGTGTGTGTGTGCCTTCCTGCTCCTCTGTCTGCGCGGTGTCCCGTCCCCTTCTGACCCGGGTGATAGGAGAAGGTAGGGGGGTGATAGGAGAAGGGAGAGGGAGGGGAGAGTTGTATATTTGCCTGCCCAGTGACTGTGTGCAGGGAGCTGCCTGCACGGATCTCCTCCCCCGCAACCCCCCCTCACATCCGTCGCTGCCTCTGCTCTCCACTGCCCTTCAATGTGTGTATCTGTGTGTGTGTGTGTGTGTGTGTGTGTATCTATGTGTGTGTGTCTGTGTGTGTGTGTATTTATTTGTGTGTGTGTGTGTGTATTTATTTGTGTGTGTGTGTGTGTGTGTGTATGTTTATTTGTGTGTGGGTGTGTTTATTTGTGTGTGTGTGTGTGTGTGTGTGTGTTTATTTGTGTCTGTGTGTGTGTGTGTGTGTGTATTTATTTGTGCGTGTGTGTATATTTGTGTGTGTGTGTGTGTGTGTGTATTTATTTATGTGTGTGTGTGTGTGTTTTTATGTGTGTGTGTGTATTTATTTGTGTGTGTGTGTGTATTTGTGTGTGTGTGTGTGTGTGTGTGTGTATTTATTTGTGTGTGTGTGTGTGTGTGTATTTATTTGTGTGTGTGTGTATTTATTTGTGTGTGTGTGTGTATTTATTTGTGTGTGTATTTATTTGTGTGTGTGTGTGTATTTATTTGTGTGTGTGTGTGTGTGTATTTGTGTGTGTCTGTGTGTGTGTATTTATTTGTGTGTGTGTGTGTATTTATTTGTGTGTGTGTATTTATTTGTGTGTGTGTGCAGGGAGCTGCCTGCACAAAGGATTTCCTGCCTTTCCTCCCCCCTCCTCCACTCCCCTATGTCTGAGAGAGAGGGTGTCTGTCTGCGAGAGAGAGAGTCTGTCTGCGAGAGAGAGAGAGTGTCTGTCTGCGAGAGAGAGAGTGTCTGTCTGCGAGAGAGAGCGTGTCTGTCTGCGAGAGAGAGAGAGTGTCTGTTTGCGAGAGAGAGAGAGTGTCTGTCTGCGAGAGAGAGAGAGTGTCTGTCTGAGAGAGAGAGTGTCTGCGAGAGAGAGAGTGTCTGCGAGAGAGTGTCTGTCTGAGAGAGAGAGAGTGTCTGTCTGCGAGAGAGAGAGAGTGTCTGTTTGCGAGAGAGAGAGAGTGTCTGTCTGCGAGAGAGAGAGAGAGAGTGTCTGTCTGCGAGAGAGAGAGAGTGTCTGTCTGCGAGAGAGTGTCTGTCTGCAAGAGAGAGAGAGTGTCTGTCTGCGAGAGAGAGAGAGTGTCTGTCTGCGAGAGAGAGAGAGTGTCTGTCTGCGAGAGAGAGAGAGAGTGTCTGTCTGCGAGAGAGAGAGAGTGTCTGTCTGCGAGAGAGAGAGAGTGTCTGTCTGCGAGAGAGAGAGAGAGTGTCTGTCTGCGTGAGAGAGAGAGAGAGAGAGTGTCTGTCTGTGAGAGAGAGAAAGTGTCTGTCTGAGAGAGAGAGAGTGTCTGTCTGAGAGAGAGAGAGAGAGAGAGAGTGTCTGTCTGAGAGAGAGAGAGTCTGTCTGAGAGAGAGAGAGTCTGTCTGAGAGAGAGAGAGTCTGTCTGAGAGAGAGAGAGTCTGTCTGAGAGAGAGAGAGAGTCTGTCTGAGAGAGAGTGTCTGTCTGAGAGAGAGTGTCTGTCTGCGAGAGAGAGAGAGTGTCTGTCTGAGAGAGAGAGTGTCTGCGAGATAGAGAGTGTCTGCGAGAGAGAGAGTGTCTGTCTGCGAGAGAGAGAGTGTCTGTCTGAGAGAGAGAGAGAGTGTCTGTCTGCGAGAGAGAGAGAGAGAGTGTCTGTCTACGAGAGAGAGAGAGTGTCTGTCTGCGAGAGAGTGTCTGTCTGCGAGAGAGAGAGAGTGTCTGTCTGCGAGAGAGAGAGAGAGTGTCTGTCTGCGAGAGAGAGAGAGAGTGTCTGTCTGCGAGAGAGAGAGAGAGTGTCTGTCTGCGAGAGAGAGAGAGTGTCTGTCTGCGAGAGAGAGATAGTGTCTGTCTGAGAGAGAGAGAGTGTCTGTCTGAGAGAGAGAGAGTCTGTCTGAGAGAGAGAGAGTCTGTCTGAGAGAGAGAGAGTCTGTCTGAGAGAGAGAGAGTCTGTCTGAGAGAGAGAGAGTCTGTCTGAGAGAGAGAGGGAGAGTCTGTCTGAGAGAGAGAGGGAGAGTCTGTCTGAGAGAGAGAGTCTGTCTGTGAGAGAGAGAGTGTCTGTGTGTGAGAGAGAGTGTCTGCGTGTGAGAGAGAGTGTGTGTGTCTGTCTGTGAGAGAGAGTGGGAGTGTGTGTGTGTCAGAGAGAGAGAGAGTGAGGTCTGAGAGAGAGAGAGAGAGAGAGAGAGAGTGAGGTCTGAGAGAGAGAGAGAGAGAGAGAGAGAGTGAGGTCTGAGAGAGAGAGAGAGAGAGTGAGGTCTGAGAGAGAGAGGTCTAAGGGAGAGAGAGAGTGAGGTCTGAGGGAGAGAGAGAGAGTGAGGTCTGAGGGAGAGAGAGAGAGAGAGAGAGAGAGAGAGTGAGATTTGAGTGAGAGAGTGAGGTCTGAGAGAGAGAGTGAGGTCTGAGAGAGAGAGTGAGGTCTGAGAGAGAGAGTGAGGTCTGAGAGAGAGAGTGAGGTCTGAGAGAGAGAGTGAGGTCTTAGAGAGAGTGAGTGTGTGAGAGAGAGTGAGAGTGTGTGAGAGAGAGTGAGAGTGTGTGAGAGAGAGTGAGTGTGTGAGAGAGTGAGAGTGTGTGAGAGTGTCTGAGAGAGACACCAACTGCGCACTGCAACTGTTAGGTATGTATATACACCTTTGTTTTTACTTTGGGCGCCGCGGAAAAATCCTGATCGCCTTGGGGAGCCTTGAAAAAAACCCTGATTGCCTTGGGGAGCCTTGAACCGAAAAAGTTTGGGAACCACTGTGTTAGGGGGCAGGGATAGGGGGATGTGTATTGTATTTTGCAATGTTTATTGGGGGCAATTGTCCCCAATAAACATGCTGTTGTGCCTTAACCCCTTCATTGCCTTAGCGGATAGCCGCTAAGGTAATGACGCTGCTTTTAATGTATTTTTATTAATAGTATGTGGGAGCAGGGGGTCTCCTGAGCTGAACCACATTGATTTCTGGCTCAGGGACCCCCTGCTTCCTGAGTTACAGGCCCCGGTAAGGGGCATCGGATGCCAGTGTCGCCGCCAACTTTATAGCGTCCACGTCGCGTCTTGGACGCTATAAAGATGGCGGCGACACTGGCATCCGATGCCCCATGCTGGGGCCTGTAACTCGGGAAGCAGGGGGTCTCTGAGCCAGAAACCAATGCGGTTCAGCTCAGGGGACCCCCCGCACAATATTATTACACTTTACATTAATGCAGCTTCATTACCATAGCGGCTATCCGCTACGGTAATGAATTATTGTTTATTGTTGTGTGTGTTTTGACAGTAGTGTAGATGAGCAGGGGGTCTCCAGAGCTGAACCGCATTGGTTTCAGCCTCGGAGACCCCCTAATTCAGGAGATACAGGCCACGTTATGGGGTGCCGGTATCCCCTGCAGAATTTAAATGTCCCGGTCACGTGACGCGCGAGCTTTAAAAGTGCAGGGGATACCGGCACCCCATAACGGGCCTGTATCTCATGAATTACGGGGTCCCCGGACCTGAAACCAATGTGGAGAAATCCACCCAGTGAGGAAGGGGGGAGCCAGGCAGCAGCACAGCAATGAAGAACGAGAGGCTGATGGTGCTAGCTAAAAAATAGACTTAATTGAAACAGCTTGTCAGCACGCTGTTTCAATAAAGTCTATTTTTTAGCTAGCACCATCAGCCTCTCGTTCTTCATTGCTGTGCTGCTGCCTGGCTCCCCCTTTCCCCACTGGGCGGATTTCTCTGCTATTAACGTCCGTAGCAGGCACGCCGGGTTGCTGCTGTTCCTGAACCTCCAGTCACAGTCCCACGCTACGTTCCGTCAGCCTGAAGCGACACCATAGCCTCCGGTCATGTGACCGCCCACTGCGTATACTCAGTTGCAGGAGGGTTGGCGGCAGGAAGATCAACGCGATCATCACAGAAGCCACGGATCTACACGCTGATTCTACAGCTGATTACCGGTACAGGGATCATTTCCAAGAGGGCGACGGATCTAACGAGCGACACGGGACCTCCAGCTACCATACTGCCCACTTCATACAAACCATGAGTCTTTCCATCTCAGTGCTAATAGACAAGGTGAAGGTGGTGAAGAGGCGGTCACAGTAAAAAGTCAGGTTCAGGAACAGTTGAGGTTAAAAGCAGCTTTATTAGTACATGCTGTACATCTCAGAAGGGGGCACTCTGACGCGTTTCGTCCCTCTCCGGGACTTTATCAAAGAGTATACTACCCTTAACACACAGACCCCTTAAATAGGAGGAGACCCAATCTGATTGGTTGCTCAAAAAGTGACAAAAGTTTTTTTGAGCTCAATCAAGTTAATATTGAACCAGTGTTTGGGTTTAACCCATTAATTGGGTCTGTGTGGAATACATGGTTAAAACATACATATTTACAACATATTTACAACAAACAAAAAATATAAAATATTTAAGATTTGCCCGTCTGGAGGTCTGACGTCATCACTCCTTCCCCACTCACGTGGACACGCCGGAGCGCAGGGTTTGCAGAGACGCACCAGCACTCCTCCGTTAGCAGGAAACAGCGTGAGCGCGACCATCCAGCGGGATCCTACACACATCCTGTGAAACCGTTACCACGGAGGGAGGACACCCCGACTGCACGTGCAAGGACTGACAAGACGCCGCCGACGGCAATCCAGCGGGTCACCCGCATTGCATCGTGGCAAGCTTACTGCTAACCACACGGAGATACCAGCGACACCAGGCGGGTAAGGGCAGCAGCTGTGGCATAAAGAGGCCCGCGAGTGGAGTGTCCCTGGATGCTTCATCCCTCGCACCCGGCCATAGTCTGCACAACGGGCCCCCCGCCCAGGATGAGTTCTTATAGTGTATCTTATTTCATATTTGATGCTCACGGTGATCTGCTATATATATTCTCTAGTGGACTGTTGGTTTAATCCCATTCTAAGGTATACCAGACTTTAGCAGCATCAGGTTACTTGGGTTTACTCCCTTATTCTTTTTCACATTCAGTGCTAATAGAGCCCATCCGGAGCCAGCTGCTTGGAAAGATTATGTGTGAATACTAGGAGCTCTAATGTATAGCCACGTGAAGTGAGTAACCAATATTTATTGACTATGTTATGGAGGTTACATACAGCAGCACCCGTGATAAATCTTCTGAGCACCTGAGGGGTTAAAACACCTTGTTTTGCCCGTGTAAACATATCTGAAACCAATGTGGTTCAGCTCCGGAGACCCCCTGCACATGTACACTAGTATTAAAATATATATTCTTAATTCACGATCGCCTGTAACAGCCGTGCATGGAGATGAAGAATCTCCATGCAAATGTTACAGGAGGCTTTTTTTTTCTATCAGCTATCGTACTTGAACTTTAAGCTAACAGGGGGGGGGGGGGGGGGAGAAGCACGCACGATCGGGCAGATTTGAGCACGGCCGATCCCGAATGCGCTGAACTCCTTAGTGAATTGCGCCTCCGGCTTCACTTTTTAGCGGACGTGTTAATTTTTTTCATGCCAGCGCAAAAGCTCACTGCTTTGTGCATACCCCCTATATTCTCACTTAAAGATGATCACTCTTAAAATGCCAATGCTAATGCCATCCCCGCTAATGCCTCCCTTAAAGTGGTGTTATTTTAATACAGGCAGTCCTCGTTTTACAACGCTTCGCTTTACAACGAATGGCTTATCCAACGCTATGCAATGCATACCTATGTTCAATTTTACAATGCTAAAATGGCTTATCCAATGCTCTTACGACACTTTGCAAAGTTGTTTCTTTACATAATATATATATATATATATATATATATATATATATATATATATATATATATATATATATATATATATATATATATATATATATATATATATTATACTAAATAATATATTATATTTTTATATTATATTATATATTATGTTATATTATATATATAATACAGTATATACACTATATAATTTATGTGTGTGCTGCATATCTTATTGCCTGCGTAAAATATTTTGTGTATTTTAGCATTAAAATTGCCTTCAGGAACGGAACCTTTCATTTAAACAGTGTTCCTATGGGAAAACGTGTTTCGCTTTACAACGTTTCGCTATCCAATGCCATTTTGAGTAACGCATTGTGTCGGATAACTGAGGACTGCCTGTACTGTACATTTAAGCAGTCCCCCCACCCCACAAAAAATCTGCCTGTTACAAGTTGGACTATCAGCAGCACACAGTTTAAAGAAAAACACCTTTTGATATTGAAAGCATACCAAAGATCAATAATTAATACAGGGTGGGTTATTTCTTTTAAAACAGGGGTTTGCAGATCAATCAGAGGGTTAAAAAATACCTGTGAAGAGACAATGCAATTAGTTCCATGTCACATCAGATGAGGTTATAGCTCTTGCATGAAGAACAATAAATAAATATATTATTTTTTAACTGTGTGCTGCTGATAGTCCAACTTGTAACAGGCAGATGTATTGGGGGGGGGGGGGGGCTGCTTAAATGTACAGTATAAATATAACACCACTTTAAGGGAGGCATTAGCAGGGATGGCATTAGCATTGGCATTTTAAGAGTGATCATCTTTAAGTGAGAATATGGGGGGTATTATATATATATATATATATAATTTTAAAGTGAGAATATATAGTTAGACTATATATATATATATATATATATATATATATATGCAAATATAGCTGTACGCTCATCTGCATGTCTTAGGCAGGTCTGCAACCCCGCCTTTCCCCATTATCACCCAGCATACAGCACTTCCACTGCAGCAAGGGATTCTGGGAAATGACATGCAAATGAGCACACAGTGTCACTTTTTGCCTCAATAACCATTTTTAACATGGTTCCCTATAGGCTTAAGCTTGCTGCATGGTCACAACTTTGAGCACAGCCAGGGTTAAGGTGCATACCCAGAAAACCACCCACAGACAGCTGTTTCGACCTTGATGGGTCTCATCAGTGTGGGGTTGATTTTACTCGGAATGCAAGAGAGGCTTATGGGATAGGCCAAACCATAATACTGAGTTAAGTTATGGTGAGTAAAAAAAAGTGACAAAAACCCTCCACAGGAAAGCAAATATGCAAATATAGCTGTATGCTCATCTGCATGTCTTAGGCAGGTCTGCAACCCCGCCTTTCCCCATTATCACCCAGCATACAGCACTTCCACTGCAGCAAGGGATTCTGGGAAATGACATGCAAATGAGCACACAGTGTCACTTTTTGCCTCAATAACCATTTTTAACATGGTTCCCTATAGGCTTAAGCTTGCTGCATGGTCACAGCTTTGAGCACATATATATATATATATATATAGTCTAACTATATATTCTCACTTTAAAATTATCACTTTAAAATGCCAATGTTAATGCCATCCCTGCTCTAGAGATTCCCCAGTGTTAGATCTCTAAAGAGTAATGAGCATAAAAGAGCACCAGATTTATAAGCGTCAATGAAAAAATATGTAAGATAAAATAGCATCCGTATGATTTCTTTCTGTGATACATTTCACTCTGTTTTCACACCATGTTGGCACCCACTTTGCCTCAGAAGTGCTCTAATAAATGATTTTTAAATTTTCAACCACAACATTTCAAAGCATTGATCTTCAGTGTGTTTGCATTGTCTCATTAACACAGGTGTAATCACCCACAGTGTGAAGCACACCAAATATCCACCAGTGCTGTTATTCAAAGAGGATACTTAGCTAAGAGCACATTGTTTCACTGTTTATCTTTACTCACAAGAGCTGCTGGAAACAAAAGAACACAGTTTGTTCAACCTCTTCACATTTCCAATCTCAAAGCCACCACTTACTAAGGCTTTTACACGTTTAAATCCAGGGATGATTCCTCAGTGATTAAAAAAAACAAAATTCACGTTTGAATCAATGGAAAATGTGCTCACTACAACATATATATATATTCTATGTGTAACAGATATTGCAATGAAGCCCAAATAATCTTAAATGAGATTTAAAGAGAGTGCAGAGAAAAGAGAGAGAAATACTTTAGAGAGATTTTAGGAGTAATTATATGAACAGATGTAGCTGACTTTATCACACCCATTATTGTACAGTAATGCATTACCACTGGTGCAAGTTATGATGCGTTATTGTGTCATTTGCTATTGTTTTTGTGCGATTTGCATTGCAACCAAATATACTTGTACGCCCCAAATCGTGCATTTTTTGCAAACTAGTTGTGTAATCATACATGTTGTTGCAAGATAACGGTTGCAATATCATCTGTATGTCAAAGTAGCAAATTTGGCGTATATAGAATTACCCCCTTAGATCCATATTTACTAAGCAGTGCTAAGCCATAAGACTCCTTACATCCCTTGACATTAAAGGGTCAGTAATGTGCCTTACTGCTTAGTGATTACAGCTCAACAGCCTTAAAAAGCGGTGCTTGGGGTCCAAAGAATCACGTTGCGTTATAAGCGGATCGCGTTAGAAATGATGCACAATTGTATGCATTGTACAGTAAAGTATTTAAGATACCAATAATCGTGTTGTAAAGTATCGATAGATACGAAAATTGGGAGCCACGCTTGCATCGCTTATAAGCGGATTCGCGTTGTAACGGATCGCCTTATAACGGGGTTGAGATGTATGTCTCAGAATGAGTACAGTACATGGCTCCATTCACATTTATCTTCTTGGCCATGCACCTTTAAATCTTATACACTGTTTACACATTTTTTGGAACAAATCATGTAGAATGTAAGTTCTTCTGGTCAAGTGTTTATCCTTCCAATGTCTGCTTCATATAACTGGTACTTTAATCCATGGAGTAGTATTAAAACTCATGTATGACATATCTGCATGCAAACGGTAAAATGCTGAGTACATGGCTCAATATGATTTTAATAACACATACAGCACAGTTTTGAATGGCTTCTGGGGCATTTAAGAAGTCGATATGTTACTGTTCCACTTAACAGTCAAATATACTTACAGACTTTTATAAGAGAAATGTAAATATTTATGTATTACTATTTAAATAAAATAAGAGAAAAAATACTGTGTGCAAAATTGTCGTGGTCCCCGTCACAAACAATATTGCTCTTTTTTTGTGTGAAAAATAACAGTTATGATGAATCTTGATTCTGAAAATACTACACCCCTGTACATGCGTGTACAACAATTAAAGTATCACACTACAAATATACCAAAGATTTGAGTGCTGCAAAATGAATAATTAATATAAATGTAAAACTTTGGGGGACAGGAAAGGAAATTAGGTTAGCAGTAAATGAAATAAAAGGAAACATGAAATTTGTGGTAAAATTGAACCGTAGTGAAAAAATATGTAAGGTTTAATTAGTAATATATACGATACATGTAACATCCTATGTTGGTGCAGCCTGTGTCAAGATATAACATGAAACTAACACACACCAAAGGACTGCAATTATGTATCTAGTGAAACCTGGGAGTATACAAATGGTAGAAATAAAAAACAGCGACATTGTATTTTCCTGTCTTTAGTAAACTCTCTGGTTTTAAATGGATCCAATAATTGCAGAATAACATTTTGGTGTGTTTTTGTTTTAATCTAAATGTTGATTTAAACTCATTGTAAATTAGAACTAGATTTCTTGGAAATTATTAGATATACTTAAGGCAATGCTGTGTTTGGCACGGATGCATTTTCAAATAGCACAACTTTTACTGTTAAAGAATATTTTAATGTCATCTAACATATCCCAGTTGATTCATGAATCTACCCTAGGGCTCTTCAACCAGTTCTCTAAAGGAGCCAACTTTAAAAAAAAAAAAACATTTACGGTAGGACTAGATTACTGCTTATTATAATATAATTTTAGATACATTTCAAAACTTGTGCAAAAAGTGATTAAAAGCGCTAATACAGTAGGTATAGAAAATTGTGCATATACTAAAAAACTAAAATTTCATATATGTGTTGCTGCCTTAAGTGAAGTGCAGATCTCACGACTCCACAAATAATAATAACTAGGATAGGGGGACACTTGGGCGCATGGAAATGAATTGGAAGTACTGTATGTGGTGTACCAAGTTTCTTGAATGAGCAAAAGAACCAGGTATGTATAAAACACAGAACTTTATTAAAAGAAAAAAAAGAAAAAAACTAAATTAATTCCAATAAGGAATATATAATTCTGTGATAACTTGAACTGAGACTCGCAATAAAACATGCATATATCAGAAAAAAGTGACTCAGATGGAACTTAGATCTTGCGTGATAAGATCCCCTTGCAATGTTACAACTTAAAGCCTCTTAATCCTACAAAAAAAAACCAATACACACAATAGTGGAAAAATCCACAATAAAGTTGGACTACACTGTAACCCCGATATATAAAGTCCTCCAATGGTGGAAGAAAAAGGATTACAGTCCTTTAGGGATGTATGTGCTCACAGTGGCTGAAATTCAGTAGTAGGAAGTTCCATGTGTATTGACCCCTTGAGGTCCGTTCCACAAAAAACAAAGTCCCATTTACTGAATGAAGTTGAGTAAATGTTATAGCAGTGGAGATTGCAGATTAGCTGATGTGGAGAGAATATGTGACAGCACAATAGACAGTGTCACTGTTTAGGGATGGTATGTGAGTACTGCCATCCCTACCAGTGTAAACACAAATGTTTCTTCACAGAATTACTGCAGAAAATACACCAAACTCCTCTGTTGGATCTAATCCGATTTTACAGAGGAGTCTGCTTGTTAAAGCTGCAAGTTTTCCTGGTGTAATAGTGCTCTACTTTGAGAAGAGGAGCGCTGAATGTATCCAGTAATATGTGGAATGAAAGAAAACAAGGCACACCCCCTTGAGAAAGATCCCTTGAAGAGGATCGAAACGTTGGAATTTATGTGAACACTCTGAATACAGTTTATTTGGACTTTACCTAGTGAAACGCGTTGAGTCAGAGTTAGTGCTTGGGAGAACTGGAGTTTGGAGGCACGGGCATCCGGAGCTGTACCCAGAGGCAAGGTGTCCTTCCGCCCTTACTTGAGACGTCATCCGGAAGTGACGCATGCGGAAGGATAGGCTGAGACGCGAGTGGGATATACAGCAGCATCTCCATTCTGTCGGCGGTTCTCTCCAATAAATGTTATATTGTTGGAAAATGTGAGTTTGTTACATTTATCTTGAATCTTTTAATACATTTGGTGAAACATTACACACTATTGTGGCATTTCTCTCTCATTGTATATCTGATGACTACAAACCATACACACTGAGGGGTATCCTGTGACCACACCATTCCTCTGCAAAAGGGCTCCAGTCAGAGAGAGAATAATCTCTGACATACCTTTTATATGTGGAAGTTTTGTGAGTGCAACCTCATCAGAGCCTTAATACTTATTTAACTATTGGCATATACCATCTGCACTATCTTGTTTTCTTTCATTCCACATATAACTGGATACATTCAGCGCTCCTCCCATCAAAGAAGAAAACTGTTAGCATTGGGACACAGAACAGTCCACCTGGGTGTTGAGCTGCTTCATCTCACATTGTATATATTGTTTTATTTTTATTATTCCCTATGGGTTGGTGAAAGATATTGGTTGATCATATATTTAAAGTTTATTCACTTTGCACTTTGTACTTTATTTTATTATATATGTATTTATTATCACTATATTATCACTTTAGAAGCGCCCAGTCCACCCACCTTTTTCTTGTAATGGTGCTCTGTAACAGGTTACCTGGTTTACCTTGGAGATGATGTTATAATATACTCACAACCTCTTGTATCCCACAGCTGCTGCTTGTTCCTCCGTAACTCTGACTGTCTCTCTCCTTCTGCAATTAAGCTTTACTTCCAACACTGCTCTTTGGGCTCTGTAACTGGGGAAAAAAGCCTCCTCCTGAAATTTGTGTGTCTGGCAGGTGAGGCACTAAGTTTCTTGCTGGTCTTGCTCATGCACCACGCTCAGATTTGTCGGGGATCCTCCCGGTCTCTCTCGCTAGTAGCGCCGATGCACCGCAGGCGTCTCTTCCTTGGTGAACAGTTTTGGTGCCAAAAGCTGATTAGTGGATGCAGTATGGATGCTCAGGGGTCAGTTCAGTCACAGGTGTACCGCCCGGGTGGGGACTCAGGGGTTCCCAAAAAGAGCTTGCTGGGGTTCTGTCTGTTGTTTAACTTATTTTCAGCTGTCTCAGCTGTTGGAGGTTAGTGAGTTAGTGTTGGAAATATCGAGGAAGGTGGTTGATCCTGTGGATAGCTGAGCGAGAGTTCCAGTGGTTTTATTATTTTACTATTTCTAAAGGTTTTTTATTTTTTTACTTTCCCCTCCCAACCTTTATTCCTTTTGTCTCTCATTCCCTTTTCCTTCCCTTTTTACCTTGTCATATATGTTGGTTGTTTGTTTGTTAGTTTGTTGTGTGTAGTTTGTCCTCATCTGGCACTTAATCTAATAGTGGTTTCCTTACACCTATATTATAGGTTAAATATTTTTCACCAATGATGATCCTTCACAATTAATACGGCACTGTAATTTTATGTTTTGTTGTTACATATTCCAGGATGCAGGGCACCAGAATGACCAGCAGATGATGCTCAAGTGCTATGATAGGAGTGCAGGTTTCTTTTGTTGTATTCTATTGCTAATATCATCCAAATTAGGCTACTGTATTAAAGATAATAAGAATTAATAATTGAGTGTCAAGGAGGGTTGAAATAAGTAATATATATATATGCAAATGGTGTCATACAAAGCTTATATTAATTCAATTGTTCTTGTTTGTTGTAACATAGTTACATACTGTTGCAGATGAGATTGAAAAAAGATATATGTCCATTGAGTTCCACCTATGTTAAAATTGGATGATAGATACTAAATCTATATTTGTATTTACAGTATACTGGTCCAGTGGAAGGTAGACAAAAGCCACAGTGAAACATTATCCAAAAATGTCTCATAAGGGGAAAAAGAAATCCTTCCTGACTCCAAATATTGGCAATCAGATTACTCCCCCGATCAACATTCTTCCCATGTTTACTTACTTGTTATATCCCTGTATACCCTTCCTTTCTTAAAAGATGTCAAACCTTCTTTTTAAAGATATATATTGTATCTGCCATCACAGTCTCCATGGGAAATTAATTTCACATTTGAACTGCCCTTACTGTAAAAAAAACCCTTTCCTTTGTTGCTGGTGAAATGTAATTTCCCCAAATCTAAAGGGGTGACCTGTGTCATTTGTACTGCCCTTGGGATGAATGGTTATTTTAAATAGTCCACTAAATAAAAATCGATGTGATACACTTGGGCTGGAAATCGGTATCAAGTCATATCCAAAAGACAAGCAATCATGCCGATTTTTATTTAGGGGACTATTTGTCTCCCTAAATATATGTAACTCTGTGGATGAGTGCAATTTTGGGGGGATTTTTTTCTTGATCACTCATGGATCATTATATACAGTATGTATATTCATTCCAATACCCCATGAACCTCACATAATTAATTATACCATTCATTGTAATTTATTAAGATTGAGTGGTTGGTTTTGTGTAATCTATATAGAATAATATGATCACCAGGATCTGCGTCTTTTATAGTCGCAACAATTGGCCTAATTGTTCAATTGACCTGGGCATACTAATAATTGAACAGCTGTCACATACAAATAAATCTTACATAAGAGATCTTAGATCACAAATTCACCCAACAAAACACATGAACATATTTTCTCCTATTCATGTACCTCTACATTATATATACTGTGTATATATATATATATATATATATATATATATATATATATATATATATATATATACTGTAAATATTCCTGTATATTCATTTGCATGTCTTAGACAGGTCTGCAACCCTGTCTTTCACCATTATCACCCAGCCATGCTGCTTTAAACACAGCTTTTAAGCAAGGGCTTGGGAGATGCAAAGACAGTAAACCCACTCACAGACATGTTTCAACCTAAATGGGTATCATCAGTGTGAGGCTGGTTGCTGGCATTTCTTTAAATGAGATAAGAGTCGGTAATCACCACACTTATTAAGGTTATGGTGGGTAAAAAAAGTGACTAAAACCCTCCAGTAAAGCATAAAGCAACTGTAAATATTCCTGTGTATTCATTTGCATGTCTTAGACAGGTCTGCAACCCTGTCTTTCACCATTATCACCCAGCACACAGCACTTCCACTGCAGCAAGGGATTCTGGGAAATGACATGCAAATGAGCACACAGTGCAGGTTTTAGTCACTTTTTTATCCACCATAACCTTAATAAGTGTGGTGATTACTGACTCTTATCTCATTTGAACAAATGCCAGCAACCAACCTCACACTGATGATACCAATCAAGGTTGAAACATGTCTGTGAGTGGGTTTACTGGCTTTGCATCTCCCAAGCCCTTGCTTAAAATCTGTGTTTAAAGCAGCATGCATTGGCTAAGGGTTGCTCATGTAATGTGAGCATGAGATAAAAGGTGGCACTGTGTGCTCATTTGCATGTCATTTCCCAGAATCCCTTGCTGCAGTGGAAGTGCTGTGTGTTGGGTGATAATGGTGAAAGACAGGGTTGCAGACCTGTCTAAGACATGCAAATGAATATACAGGAATTTTTACAGTTGCTTTATGCTTTACTGTGGAGGGTTTTAGTCACTTTTTTTACCCACCATAATATATATATATAGCTTAGTTATGTTTCTGTACAAAGGTTCAGCTGTACAAAATAATGTCTGGAACTCATTATGGTGACAACAGTATGATGTAATGTGTGAGATATATAGCCTACTAGGTACACCATCCAGTGGCTGACTTGCTTAGAGAAATTATGGATGGCGGATTGGAGGCAGTGGTGGAGATGGACATCGCAGGACAGTGAGAAAGAAGGAGAGGGTGGTTGTTATAGGGAGGGTGGGGGTGAGAGAGGCAAAGAGCATGATCCAGACAGGTTTGGGGGGTAGCGTTTGGGTGTGTAGCGGTCACACAGTTGATGGGGAGAAGTAGGGGTTACACAGGGGATGGAGATATATAGGCGCATGTGGATTACGGGGGATGTATATATATATATATATATATATATATATATATATATATATATATAATGTGAACAAAAGAAGGAAGGCACTCCAAATTATGCAAAAAAGGGTGAATGTATTAAACTTCACCCTTTCTTGTTCACTTTGGAGTGCCTGTCCTCTTTTGGTATGCACCCAGTCAATTTTTCTTTTATCCATTAGTGAGTGCCCTGTTAACTGTATATAACCTCATTGCTAAAATCAGAATGTTGTGATTTGAACAATGTGGAAATTGATGAAATACTAAAAATGCATTACATAAAGTGTTTCTTCAAATCCCTTCATGAAAAAAAGTATATGTCGTTCTTTTTTTTACTTGACTGGAAATTCACATTGGCAGTGAAGTCATTCTAGCCAAAGTACAGTGCTGGTCTTCTTATCAGCCATGCAAGACCTGAAGCATACCTAATGTGTCTTTCTGTGTCAATGTCCTGGATCGGCCGGGGGAGATGTTCATAACGAGTCGAATGCCTTGTCCTTGGGTTTGTGGGGGGGAGGTGCAACTAAAAGGTTTCATCTTGATGTACATAATGCTGTGATGAGCGTGCAGGATTACAGTTGAAAGACATAATTTTAAATGTTGTAAAATATAAACAACATTTTTCAGTCCCTTGAAGAGTCATAGAGAAATAAAAATGTAGTGATTTTATAAATGTAAAAATTGATTAAGTATTAAAACCAGGAAATGTAAATTTCTATACTAGAAGACAAATCATGAAACCGTCATAGACTTTTAGATAGCTACTGTAGAGTCATGCCTTTGCTTTGTGGGTTTGGGGGAAGGTAAGATGCAACTCAATTGGTCTGTTTTACAGGCCTGCACGGATGATCGTGAAGGACTAGAAAACAACTGTTTGCAAATATAGTTATTTTCTAAATGTTAGCATTTATCAAATATGTAAAAAAAAAGCATCACTTAATGTTTTCCATTAACCATTAAGTGAAATAAAATCAACCAACATCTCCGTGTGAAATTTTATTACAGGTTATGACATGTAATTGAATCACAGTGCATAGTGTGTTGTCCAAAATAATACTGTAACGTAGCAAAGTTTTAAAAATGTGAATTGAGTAATACTGACTGAATAAAGCTAAAAAAGGCAAAATTTTAAAAAAACAGCGATATTAGAGTTCCATCGAACTTCATCCTTATCTTTTGATGCTCGATTTCAAAGTTTCGTTTCTGAAAAAAAATAATTATGCTATAAATTCTGGTAGTGCGCATGTGTACAAGCATTGTACACTATACCGTACACTATACCAGGCTGCTCTCCTCTGCGCCTCGCACCACCCCCCCTGCTCGGCCCCGGCGTCAAATGATGTGCAGGGTCATGTAACGTCACATTGCCATGGTAATTTGACGCCGTGTTACCATGATGAAGCATTGCTGGAAGGTACTATAAGTGGATTACGAAGTCTTCGCACGATCCCCTTGCATTTAATTTAAATGCCTGTGGGGAGAGCGCGGGGCCAATATAACTGCTGCACCCCCCCCCCCATAAAATCTAGCACCCTCCCAGGGGAATTAAAGTTAATACTGTATAGTAGATTATATTTACCTTAATTTACCTTCATTATAAACTTTGCCAACCGGGTGGA
The DNA here is from genome assembly GCF_040206685.1 of Ascaphus truei. Classification (NCBI taxonomy): domain Eukaryota; kingdom Metazoa; phylum Chordata; class Amphibia; order Anura; family Ascaphidae; genus Ascaphus; species Ascaphus truei. The sequence continues at coordinate 141,657,422 of NC_134483.1, read as the reverse complement.
GATAAGCAATGTCAGATGTGTATTATGCGCACAAGCTAGAGTCACTCATGTAGTCTGCATTATATTTATCTTCATTATATACGTTGCCAACTGGGTGGAGATGACCCAAAGTCAGGGTGTACAGCAGTGTGCTTTACAGCCTGGATCACTCATGTAATCAGCATTATAGTTGACAGGTGCCTGCTGAAGCTGGTAATCAGACGGGGCCAGATAGCAAAGATTGCTGCTCACCAGGTGTTCGGTCTCGGTCGGCCTGTTATTGGGAAGCTGGTTTGGGTACCTGCACACTGCAGGGTCGGGAAGTACCTGAATGAATCTTAAATGAATGAAACCCAACCTTTTTTCTTTTGCAGTTGCCATGAGCAAACATACTGGCAAATGCTGGGAGCACAGATCAATCTCCTCTTGTACAGGTATCTCCCAGAGGAGGGGCTATGTGAAAAAAGCAATCCTCATTAGTTAATGTTTGCCTTATCGAATGCTTCCAGCCATGTTGGTTTGGTGAAAATGTGAATAATTCCTATTTTTCAATTATATAGTCGTAAATCTCTGCTAAAGTCGTCTTCTTATCTGTTCCAGCATTAATTGCAGAAAATATGAGAAATGCGTAACTGCATTGTGGTTTGGTATAAGGACTTGACATGATGTCCATTCAACAAGAGCAGGGATAGCAAGGTAGAATAACGGGACAAGCATTGTGTATACTGTGGAGATTTTAATTATGAAACGCTTAAATTTGATAACGTCTTGAGCGATCAAGGTCACTTTACAATGGATGACTGTAGTGGCCACCCTTTTTATCTAGTTTTTAAACACCTGAAAATTGACTATACACAATTCACTTCTTGCCCTGTGCAAATGGATTCACTTTTTCCATCTGGCGGACACACGCAGAACTGCACCCAAACAAATCACAATCACAGTAATCACGGAAAATCAACTACGGCAAACATGCGTGTGATTGATAGCCTTGTGAAAGCTGTAAAAATATTACAACAAAGATTCAGTTACCAAATGAGTTTATTAAGCATAAGGTGCACACAGGAGACAGCTTATAAACAAAGCTCTCTGACAGATATATGGCCTACAAGATATATTTATACCCTAATACTAATGCTCACGCCCCCTTTATGGGGTGGTTTGTACGTCATATCATATACGTATAAGATAAACAAAATGAATGTAATGTATAAGGAAAACAAAATGAATATGAGAGTCAGCTAAAATCCTCATGCAAGCTCGTAACCTTTCCCCCATATACGCAGCATTCAGGGTCTCCTGTGTTTATGCATTTCTTACAGGGGTATATTGACCGTGAAGTCCAACCTGTGTCTCTGTTTCTACCTACAATTTTAAATGTGAAAAGTGACTGCTATCTCTAATCCCAGCTACACAGCGGTCTATCTCTGTCTCAAGGTTGTCTTGTAGCTGGTGATGGCTTAACATCAGAAAATTTGCTGAGAGCGAAAACATTCTTTCAGACCCAAGCTATGCTTCCATTTTATGATTCCAAGCAGACAAACACCAAAATGGATGACACACAGAGACAGAACCCATCAAAATGGATGACACAGAACACATCAAAATGGATGACAGACAGGGACAAAAACAGAACACAAGAAAATAGGTGACAAGATCAGTCAAACAAAAATGGTTGCAAACAAAATGGCTGCTTAGATCTTAGTGCTGTTTACTTAAGACCCCCCTATGTCACTTTCTCAGCCTTCACGGAAGATTCATGAGTGAATGACACGTGGAATACAGCAGACTTTACGAAAACGGCACTGAGAAATGATCGAATAATGGCCGCTGCATCTGTACAACATTTAGCTCTCCACCAAGAATAATAGAAGGACCGGAGCAAGCAGCAACTCAGAAAATAAATATACTTCAACAAAGGATAGATTTTTAAACATTCCATGTCACCTTTGCTTTTGTTATTTGAACTAAAGCAAATAGTCATGCAAAAAGTAACAGGTTATGTTGGGCCTACATTATGACATAATCCGTTTATCCTAACAGTATGACATATGTTTTTCCACTCTATCGCATGTGATTCATGTTCTGTTAAGTGAACAGTTGCTGCAGTGTTCAGTAGGCGAATATTCACAGTACATAAAATAGAGAACAGCCTACATCAACAAAGTCCTGTAAGGAACTGTTTTTATACATAGGAAAATAATAATTAATGGTTAATTGTACATAGCAATATTTTTTTATGGGAATATAAGCACATTTCTATCTTTAAATATTTCTTTGAAAGGATTTATATTTGCCTTGCAAAATTAATCATGTTTTTTTTCTTAAATGTCAAGATATTGTGAAACTGTTGTTTAAGTTTGCATTGCTCAAAATATCACATATTGTATTTTTAGAGTATTTCACAATATACAGTATTGCCTTATTAGTATAAAGCAGCACACACCATGTGCGTGCACAATATGTCAAAATATAAAACAAATTACTAACATGTGTCCCTGAAAGTGAGTGGAAGTGGTCAGTCAGCCTTGTGTGTAATGCAGAACCATCTTTTTTTAACATCTCTGGAAATGTGCAAAAGTGCTCATTGTCAGTATACACAGTGCTTCAACTATTTTATCCCTGTACACCTGCAGGGACCACCCAAAGACCCCGCCGTCCACTCGTATCAATCCTGTGCAAAAAAATTTAAAAAGTTTTATGTTGGGGCACAGGGTGGGTTGTGTAGTGGTGGGTAGTACATATTGTAATGTTTATTGGGGGTAGAAGGGGAGAGTGAATGGTCAAGTACCCCCTTCACTCACCCCCTCTGCCCCCAATAAACCTGCTATTGTGCCTTAACCCTTCATTGCTTTAGCAGCTAGCTGCTAAGGTATTTATTTTATTTTTATTCATAGTGTGCATGAGCAGGGGGTCATCTGAGCTCCCAAGACTTCCTAGAGTCTCTAGCCTAATGCAGAGCACCGCGTAGATGTGCTCCTAACTGCCAGCTGACCAACAAAGAGATTCCGGAAGGGACGTGTATCAACGAGGATGTGACGAAGCTGAGACCCAAAACACGAACAGCGGGGTGGCTCCGGACCATGGAGAGTTCTCAAGAGGGACGGGGCAACTGAACGGAAGAATGTGGTGAGCAACAGTATCCAGTGGCGCCTGTCAATACACATGACAGTTTTATGTGCCTTTTTAATTTTGTGTTATTGTAAGTGCAAATTTCTATTATTTTTTATATAAACATTTTTTATTGTATTGACCTGTGCTTTGGATATTTTTCTTTTATACTGCTGAGGTTCATCTCTCCTGATACCCCTGTCTGATGACACTTTCATTTGGTGCACATCCTGTACTGGTACAAAGACACAGTATTGCCACAGTTTTGGAGTTGCTTTAATACTTCTGACATCTTGTGAGTAGGCTGCACATACAGTAGGTGTCACGGGAGAACAGGTTTATCAACACCTTTTTATACTGGGATCATTGATTGAGCAAAGCAAGGAGGTAAAATTATTTGTAATTTATTTCAGGAAAGCATACATACAATGTAACACAATTTACAGGGTTAACACACTTACTGGGAACAGGGCTTACAAATAAATCTATCCTTTAAACAAAATAAACAAAGGTTACCTCTGTAGGAGCCCTTTCCAATGACTGGTAGGTACTGGGAACTGATTTCGGCATGCAATGCCAGACTCGACCGCTACATTCTTCAGAAGTGGGACTTTAGAAGAATTCTTGAGTCAAAAAATTTGAAGCTGGCTCGTATCTATTTAGCACAGAGCATCTTTGAATTTTAGCTGATGGTTTGGTGCTTGGAATCTGCACTCCCCATTGGCTGCAATGTTTCCTATGGGTTTCAGGGTCAAATTCACAAACCTCTACAGCCTATCAGAGCGTGGGAATTCTCCTGTCAGCCAATCACCGATTTGCCGGTATTGTAAAGCCGGGTGGCTTTTCTCATTCTGCAAAGGGGCATGCACCAACCTGGCACCTCTGCCTCTTTTCATACTGAGCTCACCCACTGTCCAGGCTCCACGGAGTCTGGGTTCTGGCAAATGGTGGCCGGATAGCCCTGTGTTAGCCCAGGTTGCGGGTACTCAAGGAGAACTGCAGTATCCCTCCTGTTCTAACACCCTGGCATCCTTGAGGCTTTCAAGTCCGGACTCCGCACAGACCAATAGGCACCAAGTTTGGTAGCCATCTGGTCTCTTGGAATCCATGACTTGGAAATCCCACAGTTCATTCACAGGTTAACAATATATGTACCTATTAAATATAACTCTTTATTAAAATATACTGTATCCTGTCTTTTGTGTGATAAACGATATAAGTCCCTGTTCTGGTGTCAGGGATGGAGTGAGAGTATATTATTGCCTACACTCACTAGCCTCATTCTTGGCACACTTTAGAAACAACTTTTAAAACTTTTACACACAAAAAATCACTCTCAGCTTTATCACTTAGCTGGACCACCCTCCGAACCCCTTTACCAGGTCCAGGGTACCTGGGCATGTATCTGGGCACCCCTCCTTATACTAGGGACCCCTCTTTATACTAGGGATGATGTCACATCCTTTTCAACTAATGTAACCTATCACATGGTACAGCAACCAATCGGATTGTCTTCAATTCCATTGGCTGTAATACCATGTGATATAGTCATGTGGTTTAAGGTTGTGACGTACCTCCCTTGGAGATGACGTCACATCCTTCACCAAAAAAAAAAGATGATACAGCATCCAATCAGAATGGACCTGTACCATCTGACCTGAAATTGTAACATCACAGGTCATATATAAGGCCTTGACGTCTCATTTTACCTCAAGAAGCCGACGTGACAACATTGTGTTTTGGATTTACCATGGGGCTATGGGCTATGGATTGACAGGGGAAGATAGAAGATTACAGAAAAGATAGAAATAATTACAGATGAAGAAAGAAGAAGGTGATACAAGATCAAAGAAAGAAGAATTTTGTTACCTGTTCGGATCTTCAAGGTGGATGGCATTGGATTGACTTTGACGTTGCGGTTCCAGAGCTTCCTGATAACTCTGGATTCGGAGGGCCAACGCTTCTAAAGGTAAGATTAATATTGAATGAATGTTATTTTATTTTTATAGGTTTTTGATTGTATTTCTTTCTTTTAATGTTTTTCATTGCCCATTGACTGCTAATGTATTAATCTATGCCCCTTTATGGTACATATTAATACAGTGATAGCCAATGCCTTTTTGGCAAATGCTTGTTTTATATTGAGTGTTATTTTTTCGATTTTTGTTGATTGTTTGGCTTAAATTGTTTGTAATTTGGATGGCTTGTTTTGATTTATTTTTCCGATTGTTTTGCGTTTTTAATTAATTATTTCTTTTGTTGGCTCATGGTTTGAATTGATGTGTTGGCTAGTGTTTTTTTTTAATCAATTGATTTGTTGGCTAGTGGTTACAATTAATTAATGTTTTTGTTGGTTAATGCTTTTGTTGATTTAATTGGTTGGCCAGTGCTTGTATTTATTTCATTTGTTGTCTAGAATTTTAATATATTGAATTGTGGTGTTTAGGTGCTTGTGTATATGTTTTATTATTGTGTATTTTGGGCCTTCATGTTTTTTTTTTAGGGTGACCATTGAGTGATATAGTGGTTTATCATGTCCATATTATATGGGTATGATGTACCACTATGTCTGTTAATGGGTACAGGGTCGGTACAGTGGTTCCGGGGTGGGTGGGTAGGCCTCCTAGGTGGGTAGTGGGGGACAATTACTATAGCATTGTTAATCGTTAAGGTGATTAAGGGCTTTGGGGGCATTACAGTGTATTTTTTATGTATTCTTGCTGGCATCGGAGGACGTTGTCCTTCAATATCCTGACGAGGGCACCCTTCATGATGGCAGGGGTAAGTGAAAGTTTTATTTACTTTATTTATGCTACCTGGCTAATGTTTTATTTAATAATAGGAAAATTAGGTATTATCCATATCTGGATAATAGATATTTTGCCCATTACATTACTATATGTGTTAGTGGGTGCGGGGTGGTGGAGGGGGTAGGGAGAGGACCTCCGGACCCCCGACATCCATGGGAAAAACCTGAGGACCCCTGGACTCCAACAGGGATCTCCCGGCACCCACAGGGACCACCCGGGGACCCCCATCGGCCTCTTGAATCAATCCTGTGTATCAAAAAATAAATTATGGTGTTATTTTGGGGCAGAGGGGGTGGGTGAGTTGTGTATTGGTGGTTAGTACATATTGTAATGTTTATTGGCGGCAGAAAAGGTGAATGAAGGGCCAAGTACCCACTTCGCTCACCCACTCTTCCCTCAATAAAACTGCTATTGTGCCTTAACCCCTTCATTGCCCTAGTGGGTATCCGCTAAGGTAATGAAGCTGCTTTAATGTAATTGTTATTAATTGTGTGAGTGAACAGGGGGTCTCCTGAGCTGAACCACATTCATTTCAGCCTCGGTGAACCCCTGCTTCCCAAGTTACAGGCCCAGATGTCGGGTTCCGGTATGCCCTTCAATATTTAAATCCCCCGGTCACGTGACGCAGACGATTTAAAAATGGAGACGATACAGTCACCCGATGTCCCATTCCAAAATTACATAAAAGCAGTTTCATTACCATAGCAAATAGCCGCTATGGCAACACATTTGTTTAATTTTTTTATTTGGGCTTTAATACTTATGTAGATGAGCAGGGGGTCTCCGGAGAAGAACCATGTTGATTTGAGGTTTCGAGGACCCCCTACTTCCCGAGATATAGAGCCTGTTATGGGGTGCCGGTATCTCCTATGCATTTAAATGTCCCGCGTCACGTGACTGTGGGAATCAAATGCATAGGAGATACCGGCATTCCATTACGGGGTCTGTATCTCGGGAAGCAGGGGGTCATCGGACCTCAAATCAATGCGGTCTTGCTCCGGAGACCCCCTGCTACAATACACAAGTATTACCTTTTATATAAAAAAAAGTTGATCTCTGACGAGATTTACACAGGGACTCACACTGCCGCAGAAAAAAATTGCCGGTTGAGCCCTTTTCAGAGAGCCGATCAGCACATCTCTGGCTACTCACCAGTTTAGTAAATATAGCTATCACTGGTATTCTGGGCTTTCTGCATACCATGATAGCAACGCTGTAAAAAAATTACAATTTAAAAAGAAAGGCGATTTGTTTTAATCGGCACTTAGTGCATAGGCCCCTTTATCTTTAAGTGTTCAATGTCTTTTAACATTTCTGAGCAGTAATTTGCTCTTGGTTTTTTCGATGAGGCTTACTGTTCTTTGTATCTAAAAAACAAGAATAAAACAGCCCTTCTATGTCTTTGGGCCGCAGTCACTGGATGCAGCCTTCTCCTCTTCTCAATTGTCATCCTGGACAGATCATGGCAAGTCTGGATGAACCTATGTTTTTGATATAAAGATCTTTACTTGATCTGTTGATCTTGATCATAGCTGCACCTGGAGACACGTGACGACGTATCTCGGAAGCAGCAGAGCCGCTCCACGAGGACACTCGCATACAGAAGTTAAGGAAATAAGGTTTACCTTGTTTGGCAGCTGTACTTTCTTTTTCTCCTTTATACATCTTAAGGCATTTGTTTGTTCTGTCTGGAGTGGTGGTATTTATACCACGAGCCTTGTGGGTGTTTTTTTTTTTGATCTTTTGTGATCACATCGGATCATGTCTTTTATTTTGAGCTATATGTTTTTATGAGTCAATTTATAAAACATGTAATTGAATTTATTAATCTTTGTTTTTCCTTTTTTGTGCCCCATTTCTGTGTTAATAGCGGGTAGGGAGAGGACCTCCAGACCCCCAGACACCCATGGGAAAAACCTGAGGACCCCTGGACTCCCACAGGGACCCCCTGAGGAGCCCCAGACACCCACGGGGACAACCCGGGGACCCCCACCGTCCTCTGGTATCAATCCTGTGTATCAAAAAATAAATGATGGTGTTATTTTGGGGCAGAGGGGGTGTGTGAGTTTTGTATTGGTGGTTAGTACATATTGTAATGTTTATTGGGGGCAGAAGAGGTGAATGAAGGGCCAAGTGCACGCTTAGCTCACCCCCTCTTCCCTCAATAAAACTGCTATTGTGTCTTAACCCCTTCATTGCCTTAGTGGCTATCCGCTTTGGTAATGAAGCTGCTTTAATGTAATTGTTATTAACTGTGTGAGTGAACAGGGGTGCTTCCCAAGTTACAGGCCCAGATGTGGGGTTCCGGTATCTCCTTCATTATTTAAATCCCCCGGTCACGTGACGCAGCCGATTTAAAAATGGTGATGATACAGTCACCCGGTGTCCCATTCCAAAATTACATTAAAGCAGATTCATTACCATAGCAAATAACCGCTATGTAACGCATTTGTTTATTTTTTTTATTTGGGCTTTAATACTTGTGTAGATGAGCAGGGGGTCTCCGGAGAAGAACAATGTTGATTTGTGGTTTCGAGGACCCACTACTTCCCGAGATACAGACCCTGTTATGGGGTGCCGGTATCTCCTATGCACTTAAATGTCCCACGTCACGTGATTGTGGGAATCAAAAGCATAGGAGATACCGGCATTCCATAACGGGGCCTGTATCTCGGGAAGCAGGGGGTCATCGAACCTCAAATCAATGTGATTCTGCTCCGGAGACCCCCTGCTACAATACACACGTAGTACCTTTTATATTAAAAATGGTTGATCTCTGACGAGATTTACACAGGGACTCACACTGCTGCAGAAAAAAATTGCCGGTTGAGCCCCTTTCAGAGAGCCGATCAGCACATCTCTTGCTACTCACCAGTTTAGTAAATATAGCTATCACTGGTATTCTGGGCTTTCTGCATACCATGATAGCAATAAACACACAGATGCACGTCGCTACACCAGACCAACAAACATAAAAGCATAGACACACAACCTGGTGCAAGGGGGAAAGAAGAACCATAGAAGAACACACAAATAATCAAAAGATAAGATTATAGCAGCCCCCTATAATTGCACTCAAGGAAGGTGACACAATAGGTGATGTCACTAGAAAGATAAGGCAATGTATAGCCAAATCCTGGTATAGGACACTCAAACAAAAGGGTCACACTACTATATGGAAAATAACAAAATTTTAATAATCTATGATAAAAACCGACGAAACACTATAAAAATGCATGGAATTGCATACATAAAATCCCCAAGTGTGTTGGGTAACAGTACTGGATGAACAGTATATGTTCCAAATAGCTGTCTTGTAATAAACGCTATTTGTTAGGCTGCATATTGGATGCTGCAGGTGAGTGTAGAAGCAGTGTGTAATATGCTGTTTCCTTACACCTTGAATGGCCTCTGATGGTAACAACTAGTATGTAATAATGAGCTGATTGATTTGAATCCTAAGCACAGTTGGTACAGTCACAGAAAGGGGATGGTTCGAATTAGGATAATCCCTCTTTGTGACATATGGCTACGCATAGAATCAACTCAATAGGGTCACAAATGGACACATAGTAACAGCAGAGCCCTCGGCTCAAACTACAGAAACCTGAGTGAGTAGAGTCCCTGCTGTAAAATTCAACAGCCCCAAAGACGGAAGGGAGCCAGCGGTGTATAATTGCACCCAGCACAGTCTATGTATGAAACCTCTGTGTGTAGGGGTACCCGCCTGTAACTGCTGTAAATCGGGTGAGACCCGCTACTGGAGACTAATGATGAGTCCCTGAGAAGTAATCATACAGAGTGGGTCACGACAGTGCACCATACAACCTGTTTCACGTTAAATCTCCTGCAGCCTGCTGCCTAGAAGCTCTGTATACCGTAGGGAGCTGCCGTTACTCCAAACTACACATCGCGCATGCGTCAGCGTAATGACGTCATGACGTTACCCAACACACTTGGGGATTTTATGTATGCAATTCCATGCGTTTTTATAGTGTTTCATCGGTTTTTATCATAGATTATTAAAATTTTGTTATTTTCCATATAGTAGTGTGACCCTTTTGTTTGAGTGTCCTATACCAGGATTTGGCTATACATTGCCTTATATTTCTAGTGACATCACCTATTGTGTCACCTTCCTAGAGTGCAATTATAGGGGGCTGCTATAATCTAATCTTTTGATTATTTGTGTGTTCTTCTATACCATGATAGCAACGCTGTAAAAAATGACAATTTAAAAAGAAAGGCGATATTTTTTTTATCGGCGCTTAGTGCATAGGCCCCTTTATCTTTAAGTGTTTAATGTCTTTTAACATTTTTGAGCAGTAATTTGCTCTTGGTTTCTCGATGAGGCTTACTGTTCTTTGTATCTAAAAACAAGAATAAAACAGCCCTTCTAAGTCTTTGGGCCGCAGTCACTGGACGCAGCCTTCTCTCCTCTTCTCAATTGTCATCCTTGGCAGATCCTGGAAAGTCTGGATGGACCTATGTTTTTGATATAAAGATCTTTACTTGATCTGTTTGTGGTGTTGTGTGACAATATATTGACTAGGAACTAAACAATTATTAACCCCTATATGCCTGCCTAGGGGTTAGGGTGAATTTTGACAGCTCCCCATAGAAGAATTGTAATCCTTCAAAAGTGGGGGTAATTCTATATTACTATTGCCAATAAAGAATTTGTTTATCTAATGATAAATAATACATGATTAACGATTTTCTACTACCTCCCTAAGGTACATAAAGACACATAAAATCCACCTGGAAGACCAAAAATATCTGGAATTGAGTCTCTAACAGCAAATTTATCTCAAGATCTGGATTTTCTTCTTAAAAATCTGGATTTTTTTCTTAAACCTTGTTAGAGAACGTAAGTCATATTTAAGAGATACTATACATATTTTACATATTTTATATACAATATGGGATCCTGATTTTGTGTTTGTAACATGTGATATACAATCTCTGTATACCTGTATTGCTCATGAAGATGGTTGTCAAGCAATACAATATTTTCATAACAAAGTCAATAGTTTAAAAATACAATAAATAGATTTTATTATTAGCAGGATTGTTTTTTTCTAAAACATAATTATTTTTGGTTTATGGAACAATTTTATTTACAGTTATGTGGGCACCATAGTTGCCCCAGGTTTGCTCATCTCTATCTTGGTCACTGAGAAGATTTGCATATATGGGCTAATAACCCATTTGGGGCAAGCCTGGTGCTCTGGTGACTTTTATAGATGATATGAATTTTATTTGGAGAGGAGATACCAGCTCACTAGAAGATTTCGCAACATATTTACAAATAATTTAAACCTGTTTTTTACATTGAATGTTATTAAAAGAAAGGTACAATTCCTGGATCTTGAAATCTTTGTGGATAGTGACTCAAGAATAAAAATTAGAACTTAAAAACAAGTGTACACAAATAACTACTTGTAATATCAAACCACCATCATAAAAAATGGATATATAATTATACCATTAGGGCAATTTAGAGGATAAAAAGAAATTGTTCAAAAAATAAAGATTTTGGGGAACATGCCATTAATCTAAGGAAAAATGTTTTAATAGGAAATACAACTAAGCTGTTGTAGATAATACATATATAAAGTGTTATGATAGCTATAGAACTGCTCTGAAATATCAACAAATGAAATCTACAAATAAGATAAAGACATAAATGATACCATTCTTTACAAGTTTTTCCAATGTTTCAGGTCAGATAAACAAAATCATTAAGAAACATTGGAATATATTACAGAACAATAAAGTTCTAAAACCAATTTTAACTTCAGTTCCGCAAATATTTTTAAAAGGAGCATCACATTTTAAACAGATATTGGCCCTTACACAATCAAGAAATACAACAAGAAACAATATGAGGAATGTAAAAATTGCTCTTTCTTCAAATTTGGATCTAAGAATAAAAAATAATTGAAGTGTACTGTAAGGTAACACAGACCGCATTTGACATTAAGAAATGTATTACATACAGTATACCAGTAAATTTTGTAATATATCTACTTGAGTGCTAATGCGGCCTACAATACATAGGTCGGACAGGAAGAATGTTGAAAACTAGGTTACAAGAACATGTTAGAAACATTAGAAATGGGTTATAGCAACATAGCTATTCTACACTATGCTTATTTTATAAGCTTGTTTGTGAGTGCAATACTTACTCTGTTCATAATATATATTTTACTTACACTATTTGTTCCCTTTTTTCTCTCTCCCCTTTTTTTAATTTTTTTGTCTTTTATGTTGTACCTTGTTCATCTTGTTTGTCCTCAATGGAGCAGCACACTCTTCTTTGAACTTTATATGCTAATAGCATTGTGCCTGGGGTCTTGTGAAATAGAAGCATTCAAATGCAAATGTTTAAGGGGTTGATTTTCAGAAGACCAACTGGACCAATTTTACACACACAAAAATGTAAGTACCCTTGATTGATAAGGTCTTTGCCTACTTTAAATCAACAGAACCACAATATTTGTAATAATAAAATGACGTCTGTGAGCCCTTGTCACTCTGACCCCACCTCACAACATTGAAAAATACAAACAAGATATATATATATATATATATATATATATATATATATATATATATATATATATATATATATATATATATATATAAAATATTATATTTGAAATGTCATTGACTTTTTTTAATATTGAACAAACATTTGTATACAATTTTCAAATGCAGGTACGTATGTAGGCAAATTACAAAAAAATACACTGTGCTTAGATTAAAGTTTAGTCCCTTCCACTATTCTTATATATAAATTTAGGAAATTAGCAACAGGAACATACAGTCATTCATATTTTTATAAAAATAACATGTTTGTTAAAGATATCGGTTTGAAAAAAAGGATTTTCTCTCTCTCTGTATGATTAAGGAAGTGTTACCATAGTCTAAAGTATTTCCATTGTTTCTCTTGTTTAAAGCTGTACGTTTCTCTATTGCTACCATCTGTCATACTCATATTATACCATGAGTTAATTGGTGGGTACCCAGGGAGCTTTCACTAAAAGGATAGGTTCAATTTAGCTGCACACAACAAAAGGGTAAAACGAGTTGTCATACTGTATAATTAGACCACTTATTAGTCATTTAAGAGAAATATTTTAATTTCAATTGGAATTGTTTCTTCTGTAATTTCCTGTAATGAGTCCCTAATTTTTCTCCAATATATTTGAATAGTAGGGCATTGTCATAATTCCCTCCCACAGTACTCCTCATCGACCAGTAGGGACACACAGAGGAGTTATGTTCTGACTCTCTGGTTAGCACTAGAATAGTCAATGAGGCCAGCTGCTACCCTAGGTTGGCTATAAAACCCCACCCATCCTAGTTGGTCTTTGCTTGTCAAACAATCTGTTTACAGATTAGGAGTCAGATTATTCTTGTTCTCTAGCATGGCATCTTTCCCTTTTCCTCTTCACTCTGGCTCTTAGTTCAACAGACATTCAGATACCTTCTTGGTTTTTGTCTTGTATGTTCTTTGCGCTTTTTTGTCCCCCTGTTTATTTTGTGCCTTGCTATTATTGCTGTTGCATGTAGAACTGCAGTTCCTTGCTGTTTACCTAGGTATGTCCTGTTTTTTTCCCTTAGCACTAATTAGCCTGTTTATTATTTAACTACCATAGCTTTTGGTGTAGCTCTGCACATTTTGCAGACTCCATTTTGTTTTCCCTGTCTTGTTAGTTTTGTGTTATATTAAATTATATCAGTTTTTATATATCTCGGACTCTTGTCATTTGTGGGTTTCCATGCTACATCCAAGGGTTCCATACATCCTGATAGGCATTTCAAACAAATATGGAAAAGGAACCTTTGAGTCCACAGTTTCTCCAATATTTATATTTTGTAGTGCATATTGGATTTATTAGTAGGTTATGAATTCAGATATAACACTTGTGTTTTAGATTTTTTTAGACAAAAAACTCTAAATGTTTATGAGGTCTACATATAGTGCTTAAAACCACTGTACACCAATACTGTACCATTGACACACCTTAGTTCTAACTTTAGCCGATGGGCAACTGTACATTATCCATGTAATAAAGTTTGGACCAAATCCCCTTTTTTCAATGTCTCCTGAATAAAATACAAATTAACTCCATCAAATGCTTTATTAGCATCAAGGATTGATAAAGATATTCTGGGGATTTTTAATAGCATGGATAAATATATTAATATGCATTTTTTTAGAAACATACCTGTTCTATTACCCCAGTAACAGAATGTCTGTTGGACGTTTCTCATTTAGAAATCTACTCCCTGTGTATGTGACACAGTTTCTTGCTGGGAGGCTCTATTTGCTTCTAGCTGCTAACACTTCCCCTCAGGACTTCTTTGATATGAGAACACAGGAGTCTCCCCAGGGGCAGCTCCTCAAGGAGGGTCTTCCCAACATGCCTCCACTTCACTGCTCCTGCATGGATAGGGTTAATTTCATCAAGAAAGTACAGACACAGCTCAAGGTCTGAAGATCGTAGTCTCCCTCCCCCCCCCCAAAGACCTACAAAAATGTAATGCATGCTATAGCAGCTGAAATTGTTTAGTCAAACAAAGCATCTAATTTAGGGTTACATTGCATCATATGCAAACATTCACATGAAACAATGTGCTTGTTTAAAATTATGTTAAAGAAAAATGTTTAATAAATAGATGAAGGTAGAAGGCTCTAAGGCTCTGTCTTTAACGTTGCTATTAAGGAAAATAAATTAAATAATAGCAAAATAAAAAAGAAATGTTAAGGAGATTTCCCAGTCAGTAAATGGTGCTAAAAGAAGAAGCAACAACTATGTCGAATGTGGGTCTGTTAAGAAATCAGAAACTTGTAAAGGAACAGATTGCCGTAATACAGTATGAGTTCCACCTAACCACTGGTGCTACTTAAGGATCCAGTATTCACCTACTGTAGGGATCTAGAATAGAATGATGAGCAATTGGATTATGAGAATGAGCCTTTATCCCGGCAAGGGTAAGAAACACTTTGATTGACTATAGGGTGCCCATTGATTTCTAACCCAGTTGAGGGCATAGGTAACAACAGTGACAATCAATGGATTTATTGCATAGTGGGTTTTTTTGTTTTTTACAGCAATGTTTATTTTTTTATTGTATATTTTCTTTTTTTACAATACAAATGGGCAAAACTTCAGTTAGCCATTATTTGTGTGTGTGGTGACGATGGTAGTTTCCACACGGAGGGTAGTTAGGCCTCCTGGGTGGGTAGCGATAGTGGTTAACCCTTAATTACTATAGCGGTTACTTCCCGCTAAGATAATTAAGGGGTTACTGGTATTTTAATGTAAATGTTTTTGCCAAGGAAATCAAGGAGGAGGACTTTTATTTACTATAGGGTGGCTGATTATTAATTGTTTTTGAATGGGCAAAAACGCTATTAGCCAGATCTTGCAAATAGGGCTTTTGCCCATTACTGTGTTTGATGGTGCTGGTGGTGGGCTGGAGGGGCGTGGGTGTGTGACGGTGAGGGGGCAAACAGGCCATCAATAAAGGTATTATAACTGGCTGGTTACATCTGATCCATATTTGGGGTTTTAGAGTGTCAACTCTTGAACCTGTTTGTTGTACATGCAATGAATGTGTAACCCTGCTTCCCCCCTTCCCCCAGACTCTACGGTGGTGTCTAGGGTGCATGAGGGCAGATTACATGCGGTGTGGTGCATACCTGTGAGGAACAGGAGGTCCTGAGCTTCCCGCGATGTTATTGGGGAGCCAGGACCGGGCTTCTGGGGTGGTAGCCTCCATGATCTCTTAGTGGTGCAGCGCCTGCATCTTCTATACTCCCAGGAATATGGGACAGGACCTGTATAGAAGAACCCCTTCGGTCCAAGGGTAATAGCTTCCAATTCACACACAGTCTTTTGTACAAAGGGTAGTCCCTTTATTGGCAGATCAGCAACTCCCAAAGGTAGGGACGTCCAGCAGCAGCAACAACTGTAAAGCCTTGCTATATTACTCCGCTCTCCTCCCACACAGATATCTCCTCCTCTCCAAGTCTCTCCTCCGACAGGATGGTCTGGGCTGAGGCTTCAATACCCGCGGCCCACCTCTGAGGTTATCCTCGCGGTGGGGCTTGGATTCTCCCCATCACCCCAGGCAGGGGGGTGAGGGGCATTGGTCCACCAGGTCTATAACGCTATCAGCTCTACTAAAGGGGCTGAGTCTCTCCACTCCTCTCTCTGCTCCTGCACAGCTGCGCAGGTGAGACCGCGGTCTCCTCCAACTCCTTGGACCAATCCGCAGGCTCACTACTCAGACCTGTCCAACTGCGGACTCTCGGCATACTAACTCTCTCGGTAACTAACTCAACAACCCAACCGTCACTAACAGGAGTTGGCTGCTAAATATAGAGCTAGCCCCACCTCTCGTGATGTCAGCAGAACCTCCCCTCTTGCTCACGCCTGCAGCAGAGTCCAGGCCTGCACCTACCACTCAGAGCAGGGCTATGAAGGGGGGAAAACCCAGGATGATTACTAGTGCCTGATCTTAACAGGACTTACCACAGTAGAAGGGAGATAGGTATAGCCTGCGCTGTTTACAGGGGGCTACATATGTAATTGTGTGACAAAGAATTTTCTGTATTTTACATTTCCAGGTGTGCCAACAAGCAGAGATTGTTAGGCTATGAGTTTCAGTGGGGGGTTTAAGAAGAACGTTTAGTCAGAATGTGTATAGGTAGCGGGGTTCCAGAGTTGCTTGATACCACAAAAATGTACCCGGGAATCAGGTCAGATTATCGGATACATGGAGACATTACTTGGCAAAATCTCCCCTTGAAAATGCTTCCGTGACTCACCGCTAGGATGCCCTGCTTCAGCACAGACCAGAAAGGTAAATGGGCTTATCCCTGAAATGGTAAAAGGGTCACTTGTTAAAGGTGGGTTGCACAGTGAATGCCCTTCTCACCCTGAACCTGGTATAGGGGTTCTGGGGGTACTCCAACCATATATAAGGTTGCAAGAAGGGAATGAGATACAGCCCTGAGAATGAACCTAAGCGTTTTCATTCATTCTACTTTTGGACTTCGAAAAAATATGGAAACAAATATTTTTCTTCATGTTTTAATAGAACAGAAGGCTGTGCAAGTCTAAGTCAGTCTAAGTCAGGTTTGCAGTGTGTGAGGGATATGGCTAGTGGGAATAAATGTAAAGAGTCCCATTCTACCTCTCATAACTAGAAGACTTAGACAGAATAAAAGTGTAAAGTATATTTTAATAAACAGGTATGTTTAAAATGTATTATGCTTATGTACTGTAAAATAAGCTGGGACTTTCAAAGGCGGTATTCTGAGTGAGCCAGGGGGCTACCAAACTGTGGTGCCACTGTGTCTAGGTCCGGACTTGAATCAGATGCAAAGCCAGAGAAACCATTCACAGACATGTTTCACTCTTCATCAGTGTGAAGTTGGTTGTACTGCTGGCTTTGCATTTTCAAGACTGTAGGGTTTACCATCCCGTTTTAAGTTGCATCTGATTCCCATGCTGTGCTTTAAAGCTATGTTAACAGCGAGCATTAGCTTATATGGGCTCCATGTAACAATGGTTTTTCAGACAAAAGGTGACACATTGTGTGCTCATTTGCATGTAATTTCCCAGAATCCCTTGCTGCAGCGGAAGCACTGTATGCTGGGGATAATGGTGAAAGGCAGGGTTTCAGACCTGCCTAAGACATGTGAATGTGCTCAAAAGTGATCTTTTTCTTTGCTATATGCAATACGGTGGAGTTTTTTTGTTGCCTTTTTCACCCACCATAACTTAAAACATACATATATACATACATACTTATGGAATAATGAAGGGCGCCAGGAATTTTTATAGTACAAACAGGAGCTTTAGTAACAGCCATGAATAATGCTCTTTACTATATGCATTTTAACTTGTGACCAACCATGTTTGTCCTGTTTAATTCTTCCCTAGGTAATCCTTACATTTCTCTGTAGGAACCTGTAAGTTTATTTACTTCAATGGGTAAGGACGCTAACAGGAAAGGACACTTTCCCTAACTACAAAATAACAAACAGGGACAGGACAATAAAACTATACATTAACTACACAAGGAAATATATTACATTACCGACTGTGAGGCTCATCTAACTGATACACCCAAGAACCTTAGCTTCAGTCTTACACTATATACCCTGATGGTGACATCACTGGTCACCGTGCATACAGTGAGAGTGGCTTCTTTCCTGCTAAATTACTCTATGCCATGGGATGGGAGAGGAGCGTAACTCTGCATGGCTCCACACAATAAACCCCTTAAGGCCCTCAACCCCTTAAGGCTCTAAACCCCTTGACTGACATAGTAGCCCCTATGGGCGGCTACATATGCAATGCTACTGAACACTAGCAGATATATGACAAACAGTGCTATTGTGGCACTAAACCGTCGTTCTCATTTGCAGATGCATGACAATCACCATAAAGCACAGTAATGACACTGAGTAATTTTTCTCACTTCTTAGAAGCCTGACAATTACTTTGGTACACTGCTTATATTGGCATTAAAGAAATACACTTCCAATGGTCTGAAAAAGATGACACTGTCCAGTGTATAATCCAGCTGAATGTACCAGTGTTGTACTGTACATATTTATACAGAGTACCTCTGCTATTTTCTTCAATCTGTGAATGAATGTGCAGCACAGTATGTAGTTGTAGCCCTTGTTCCCCTGTAACTAAAGGGACTACTGGTACTGCCTTAACCTGTTGGCTCACAGAGGGCCAGAACCTCTGCCACTGGGAGCCTGGGGCGATAGTGCGATCTCCTTGATGCAGCACCTCCACCTGAGAGGGATCCCAGCATAGCGGATAGCCCCTCACACTAACAATGTACCCAGTTATTACACATACAGGTTATGCTATAACAGTATTTACTAGACTCCTAATCAGCATGACAAATACAATGCAAAGCATATACTATGTAGATGTATATATGTATATGCCCGCAGGGTATTTCCCTTGTACTTGGGGTACAGGGGCACCATAGCCCTAGTGTCCTTACCACAATATCACTCCTACCCAAGTATGAGGCGTAGCGCAAGCCTATGGACTGTTGGTGCACTTGTATACCTGTGGGGCTCCAGCACCCGGGGTTAAGCTGAAAAACAATCAACGGTCTGTCTGCTCCAACGATGCCTTCTGCCTCCGCGTAGGGTGGCCTCAAGCAGGAGCGTCCCACCATAGATAGTCTCTGGACGCAGGTGGTCTGGTCCCAGACCACAAGTTACGCATCACCGCATGGCGTAGACACTGTGTCCCTGATACTGCACAACACAGGGAAAGGGTCCCTAACTATGGGCTTCCCTATAGAGGTGCAGGTGCCTACTGTGAGTCGGGGACTAACTCGGGCCTACAGGGGAAAGCTGGCCTACTCCCAGGGAAACTGGCACCAGGGACCCTATCTCCCTCTTGTGTACTCTGCTCCCGACTGGCTACCTCGTGCTCTGAGACGCCAAATGTATCTGTCTGTCGAGATCCTGGCAGCCCTATTGGCTGGGCTGGCCCATGTGTTGGCAGTCTCTAGTGCTGCTGGGAATCGTAGTTCCCCGGCGGAGCTTCGGAGTGTAATGGCCGCCGTTCCTAATGTACTGAGCATGCGCAGGGTGTTTTAAAATGGCCACCTAACTCTAGATATCCTCTGCGCATGTGCGATCCGCTACTGCGCATGCGTGGCATAAATCAAAATGGCGGCACCCTCAGCAGATCGCTGGCGACCCACTCGACTGCTCCCTGCTACCAGCCCCCCCCCCCCCGAGCCTTCCTGCAGCCATCCCCCTCACCAAGCCTTGAGGTAAGAGGGGGACCTGGCAACATAGTGTTGCTGAGCAGACAGCTTTCCTGGGGGCCAAGGACTACAGTTTCCACTGCCTCCCCTCACCCCCCACAATCTCCCCCACCCCCAATGTCAGCGGCCTTGAAAGACTCCCCCTCTATTTCTCCCCTCTCTCACCCCCATTTCTCCCCTCTCCAACCCACCTCTCTCCTCTCTCCCAAACCCCCACCTTCAGTGCCAGCGGCCTTGCCAGCCCCCCCCTCTATCTCTCACACCCACATGTCTCTCACTCTCTCTCTTTAATTCCCTTCTCCCACTCACCTCTCTCTCCTCTCCCACCCACCTTTCTACCACATGCACCCACCTCTCTCCCACCCCCACCTCTCTTCTTCTCTCCCACACCACCACCCTCCTACCCACACCCCAACCACTCTCCAAAAATTCTCTCACCCATGCACACAACCTATCTCCACACACACATAACATCCCATTCCCCACAAACATAATACCCCCTCACCCAACACACATAATATTCCCCCTCCACATCACACACATAATACCCCCATCCACATCACACACATAATTTTCTTTCCTCCAAATTACACACATAATACACCCTACTCTACATAACACACATTATACCCCCCAGCACATCACATTAAACATATCACCCCCCCTGCACATCACGAACATTACCCCTCTGCCCATCAACCCCCCTGCACATCAAACACATCACTCCATGCACATCACACACATCCCTCCTGCACATCACACATATCCCCCCTGCCCATCCACCCCATGCACATCACAGACTTAATACCCCCTCAACATTACATGCGTGTGCATCATTGGTGCTGCACCATCCAGCCTTCCCAACTTTAAGCACAGGGGTGGGGTCTATGCAGAAAAAGGCAGGGGGGGAAAGCTTGGGCCCGGCTGCAGGATACGGATGTCGGTCCGGCTGCAGGCCCCAGGGGCAAGAAGTCCTGCCTCTCCCCCCCTGTCAGTGGCCCCTGCCTCTCCCCCTTGTCAGTGGCCCTGCCTGCTAGTGATGGGTGAAACAATTCAAATCCATTTCCAAGAATTTCACAATTTGTTTGACAAAATCCACCCCCCCACCAAAATCCTCCCCCCCCCACCAAAATCCATCTGCGGATTGCATACTAAAAAAGCTGATTGGATTCATTGAAATCCATCATTAAATACAATCCGGACAGATTTTTCAGAATCAGAAAATCCATTGAAGGATTGTTAAAAATCAGCACTCGGATTAATGAGAAAGAGAGAATAAAGGAGCATACCTGAAGTGTTCGGCTTGGAGATATGCTAATGGATATACAAAGTATATTTAAATTAGTTCTATCCCACACTTCATAAAATGATTTATGTAAAAACGATATAGATATAGAGTTGATAAGCCTAAGGCACCAAACTAATGACTGGAATGGTTTCCTGGAACCAGGGTCACGAATGATGTATGAATTATTCCAGTAAGCTTAACTCATGCCTTCCCTCTTCCAAGCACAACAAGTCCTTTTGTCTTTCTTAATTTTATTGAGGGAAAATCACAGGAAGAAAGGTACTTGTAGATGTAGTGTAGGTAGAGAGTGCTTCTCTGTCTGAAGTGCAGTGTATCAAGGATGAGGCAGTGTAAAACAGAAAGGCATTGCTGGGGTAAATAGCAGGCAGTTACTCACTCAGAGTCCAGGGTGAAAAGGAAGTGAGGAGCAAGGGTCACACGAGAAGGGAAGTGAAACTATACTAACTGTCAGCAAGGACAGGGGGTAGGAATAGCCCACTCTCAGCTAGGAGAATAGGAGATAGCAGGCAACCAACACAGGCTGTGTAAACAACATGTAACAATAATGTTGCCTATTCACATGCAGCTAGCTGCTGGGACAGGGAAAATAACAGGCAGCTAAACTAGGGAGAAATTTATCTCATAAGCTGTAAAGGGAGACAGAGGAATATGGAATCTAGTTCCAGGACACTCCCCGTCTGGTATCTGGAGATACCACTATATTACTGGAATATGTGGAACATATGTGCAATACAACAACATAACAATGCAAAGTTCATGTCCACATAACGATGGGATACCGGCCGGTACCACCAGCTTAAAGTCCTTTGGCCACTTCGGTAAGGGAGCTTAGCTGTCTGGACTACTGAGCATCCTAGGCCATTGTCACATCCCTCTGACGCGAAAATGTTTTTGTTGGTCTCTGGAGTACGACCTTGTCTCTTCTTTTCACTTGGCCTTCCTGTCATTTGGAGATGGCCAAGACTTGGTTCAGAGAGGGATGTGTGTCCACATTCTGTTATCACCGTTCTGCAGGCGTTGACATAGTCAGGTTCGTGTCCTTTGTCAGTGCACATGTTACCCACTATCACCCATCCTAGGTCAAGTCTTTGGGCGAATGGTGCGTTGTGGGGTCCGTTACGCTGTTTATGGACCTTGTGCACCCTAAAGATGTCCCTACCGAGCAGCAGCAAGATCTTGGCGCCTTGTTCTACCGGCGGGATGTAGTTGGCTATTCCTCTGAGGTGCAGGTGATGACGTGCCACGTCTGGTGTGGGAATCTTGTCCCTGTTTGCAGCCATGTAGTTGCACTTGATGAGGGTGGGGAGAGCTATCTTCACTCTGTTATCCACTGAACGTATGATGTAGCTGCTCGCTCTTCTCCCTGTTGTCACAGTTGACCCTGCACAGGTTCTGAGGGTTTAGGGTGAGGCATTGTCTTGTGAGTTGAATAAGTTGAAGAATTCCATCTTCGCCAATGATATGTTACTTTGATCGTCGAGGATTGCTTACATCCGGATAGCCTTCTCAGGTTGTCCCTGGGGGTGCACTGTGACAAGGCATATTTTGGAGCAGGATATTTTGTCACTTCCTTTTCTGCAAACCTCGGTGCGCTGAGACGTGACAGATGTTGGCTCTCCTTCCTCCCCGCCATGCTCCGCTATGGAGGATGGGTTGTTGAGTTGGTGGAGTGTCAGCGCCTCTGGATGTAGTGATGTTACGTGCTTGTCACTTCTGCACACTACACATTTGATGTCTTCTTTACAGTCTCTGGCTAGGTGAGTCGTGGAATTGCAGCACCTGAAGCAAACTCCGAATTCTCTGAGTAACTTCTTGCTTTCCTCTAGGGACTTCATCCTGAACCGAAAGCACCTGTTAAGTGGGTTTGGCTTCTTGTGTATGGGACATTCCCTGTTTGGGTCCCTTGGTTTCTCGTCTCCGGCGACCGACCCATCGGGAGTAGTTTGGGTCGTGGGAGACACGTCTGTCCTGTGGACCGAGATGGGTGTTTGAGTGTTACTGTATCTCACCACTGGTCTCTCATTCCTCAGGATCCTTGCACTGTATGTGGTTTGCGCACCCAAGATGAAACTGGGATCGTTCTTTGTCCTTGCCGCTTCGCGGATGAAGCTCAAGAAGAATGAGAATGGGGGGAAGGTGACTTGCTTCTCCCTTTTGTATTTGGAGCTTTGTGAAATCCATCTTTCTTGGAGGTTGTAAGGTAGCTACTCCAAGATGGGTCTCACTCCGCCAGCCGAGTCTAGGATGTTGACACCTGTCAACGAATGATCTGTTCTCGCAGACTGCAGCTCCTGTAGCAGGTTCCCGAGTTCTAGTAACTTCGAGTAGTCTTTCGCTGTGATCTTGGGAAAGCTGTCGACTCTTTTGAAGAGCGCATCTTCGATTGCTTTGGGGCTACCGTAGCACTCTTCAAGCCTTTCCCATACTAGGTCAAGACCTAATTGGGGGTGGTTCACATTTGCCGCTCAGAGGCTCTTCGTGTGTTCCATGGATTCCTTTCCCAGCCATTTGGCTAGCAGCCTGAGTTCTTCCCTAGTTGAGACGTCCAGGCTCTTGACTGCGTCCTTGAACGCAAACTTCCACATACGGTAATTCTTGGGACTGTCGTCAAAGTTGGTAAGTCCTGTTTGCACCACGTCACGCCGGATCATGTACTTGGCAATGTCTGTCAGGCCTGAGGCATGTTGGTCACGTTCTGAGGTAGTCGCTGGGAGGGTCCGTGCGGTCGCCTCTTCCTTGGCGTGGATGCGTGATGACTGCTGGTCAGTGTGAGGAGCTGTGTTCTCCCGTGTGGGTGTACTTGGATTGTGAGCCTGTTGTAGTGCATCCGTGTGCGTGCTGGCGTGTGGATCACTGTTGCGGCTGTGGCGGTCCCAGGTAGTGTGTACCCTTAAAGGAACAGCGTCTTCTTTACGTGGACCCAGCAAGTCTTCGGTGTCTGTGAAGTCGCTCCCGTCGCATTGAGATGGTGCGCTGGTGTTTATGCTGAAGAGGCTCCTTACGTAGACTTCGGTGCGTTGGACTGGATCCTCTGAGGCTATCCATCTGTATGGTTGCTCCCCGCTGTCCTGTCGCGCGGCTCCTTCTAGGACTTGAGCTTGGGCTATGGCGACGGCAGCTTCCTTCTCTTGATTAAGTGCCTCTAGTTCCGCATCGAATTCGGCTTTCCTACGCGTAGTGGCTGCGGCGGTAGCGGCGGCGGCTATCTGCTCCTCCTCTTCTATGCACGCTCTTTCTGCCTTTACGGCCGCCTTTCTCCGACCATTTTCGGCCCTTGCACGTGCTGCCTCTGCGGTGGCTCGCGCCTTTGTAGCGCTTGCGCTGGATGCGTTGGATTGCACTGATTTTGCTGACCTTGATGAATGCCTGGATGTGCTGGAGCGCTGTGATGCAGTGTAGACGGACGTTCACAGAGGTACACAATTGGAGACTTTATAAGGTGAAATTATAATAGGCTTTATTGTGCCTTTTCCTTTTCATCAGGAAACCATCCAAACACAGGGGGGAACAAAGCTTCTATTCACTTGGGAGTAGTTCTAGTGAAATCCTATGCAATTAAATCACATCTCCCTTAGTAAAACATGTCTCGCAGCCCCAAAACATATAGCATGAAATAAGCAGATATAAGCAGTCTCTTAATACTGAAAGTCTTATCTGTTAACTGGTGTAGAGTAAGCTTCTCTGCTCTCCTGGAACCGCACCCGTGCGTGCACAGAAAATCAGCATCCAGGTTTAGAAGTCTTATTTGGTGTCTTGAAATCAGCTATGCTGTGCAGAGCTCAAGACCAGTCAGCTCCAGAGATATGTGTTCTCTTGGTCAGTCTCTCCTGGGAGACTCAAGAACAGTCCTCTGTCTCCAAAGTTCAGCTCTGAGTCAGAGCTAAGGAGTCACTTCCTGGCTCAACAGAAAGGCTTTTATAAGCAATCTAAATCAGGCAGGTGGTGTTTATTAATTGACTACCAGCAGTTAACCACCACACTGCTAGATTAAAGGCACATTACTTGAACAGGGATTACTCCCCTGTTACATACCTCCCGTTTGTGGGAAGCTCGGGCTTGCCACGGCCAAAGCCCATCCTTCCACTCTCATTCTAGATATCTCAGTGACTTGAATGAGAGTGGATGGAGGAAGAGAACCCTCAGTCCTGTTGGGATTGGAGCCCTTTCTCCAGTTTATTCGTGTCTCCTCCTGAAGGTGTTTGACATCAGCACCCCTCAGTCGCTCGAGGAGGACTTTCTCCAAGTATAGTCTTTTTTCTACATGCGCGGTCATGAGATTTCCCTCACGTCGAGTGCTCGTCTTATTGTAGGCATACTGTATGGCAGCATTTGCAGAGCGTTTAAAAACAGCCCTTTGAGTTTTCCGCTCTTGATGCTGTCGCTCTGCCCTTTTCCCACTCAATGGGGTTGCTAGTTCAGCCCCTTTTAGATTAAGTTGCAATTCCACACCCACTTCCAGAGAATGTCCCATCTTTTCAGCTTCATCAGCAAAGGATTCTTCTGGTTTTAATTCAGCACGTGTACCTTCTTTTGTTGCATGCTGGGTGGCTGAAGGTTTTGCTAGTGCTTGTTTAGGTGGTTCAAATTTTGCAACCTTGTCTTTCAGATGAGCGTATTCCCAGCTCTCACTGTACCCTTATCTTCATGGGTTTTTGAGGCTGTGGGATACTGACGCTTAGTCAGGGTCAATACTTGTCCTTGTAGGACTGTAATCTCATCCGCGAGAGATCCCTGTTTTTTGAGTGCATCTTGCAAGTCTCTTCTCAAGGAATTTATCTGCAGGCTTTGCTTTCTCTGAGCTTGCCTCCATATTTTTATTGCATTGTGAAGCACTATGAATCTTTGCTTGGGCCACAGTTACTTGTTTCAGTTTCTGGACCTTCTTGTGCACCCTTTTGTGCCACGTCACCTGGGTTCTAAGCTTGGCTTTTAGCATTGCTTTGGTGATGCTCAGGGTAGCCTTCAGTTTCTCATGCTGCTTTGCAGGGAAATACTGGATCATAAGACGTTCCTGCAGCACTTGAATTTCTTTAGCAGCCTGCAGCTTTTCTTCCTGCAGCGTTTGCTGCTTCTCCTCAGCATACTGGAGGTGTGTACGCAGACCTTACAGTTGGTTCTGTAGTCGGTGCTCTGCTTCAAACTTTTCCTTGACTTCTTCTGTCAACTGAAAATTTTCTTCTTTCAGTTTTAAGTTTTCTCTTTCTAATCTTGAATTTTCTCTTTTTTCAGTCTCTGTATTCTTCAGGGCATCTTTGCAGTCCTCCTTCCATTTACGCACATCTGCTTTGAGAATTACACTCTCCTGGCGTGAGTCTTCCTTCTCTAGGTTGAGGGTCTGAAGCTCCTTCTGAGAGACTTTGAGATCTGTATCAAGATTACCAATAGTTTCTTTAGCAATGACAAGCTCCTCAGTGAGACTGTGTAGTTCCTTTCTGGAAACTTCCAGGTCTGTGCGGCAGCTGTTGGTCTCATGATGTGAGGCATCAAGTGCTCTGTGGAGTGTCTGAACCTCTTTCTGAGATACGTCCACTTCTATCCGGACACTGTTGACCTCCTGTTGTGAGGCATTCAGCTCTATACGAAGAGTGTGAACCTCTTGATGGAAGACTGTCAGCTGCTTCAGTGCCTCCTCATACTTCCACTTTAGCGTAGCCACCATTTTATCAGATTGGCTCTGCTTTTCATCCATGGCGGAAATAGTAGTCTTTGCAGTATCTAGCTCAGTCTTGAGATCGTCCAATTCTGTCCTGGCTAAAGAGTAAATTGTGAGCACATCTTTTTGCAGCCTCACGTTATTTTTCTGTAGCTCTGTGTTATCTGCTCTCTCAAGTTTCAATTGTTCTCGAAGTAGATCACAGTCCGCCTGGCAATTTTCAGGGCGACTTCAGGGCTGGTCAAGGGATCGTCACTCACTGGTTCCGGCTCTGCTTCCCTGGGATGACTGGTTGAGGGTTCCTCACTGTTGGCACTGGACAGACACTTCTTTGGGGTACACGACTTCTGCCTTGGGCCCTCTGGATATTCGGTTAACCGCGGGACGAATTCTCCATTTTCTCTAGGCTGCAGGGCAACTCGGTCCCCCTTTTCCTCCACAGGATCTGCAGACGTGTCTGTTCCTTCCACGGTAAGTGAAGAACTGCTTTTCTTTTTCTTTTTCCTCCTTTTTGATTTGGATGACACCGTCCCTTCAGGGATATTGGGGTCTCCATCTTGATTTGAAATTTTAGCAGCTTCATTATATACGCCAGGCTTTTCTTGCAGTTGCTTGCGCTGACAGAAATTTTGGGTGATCTGCTGCTCCCGCTCTGTCTCCTGCTGATCATATTCATCATAAAAGGGAGCGGTCTTTTCTGTTCGTGCTGAGTTCAGGCACCCCCACCATTCTTGGGGTGTTTTGTGGGTGTGACTCAGTTCGGGTTCCCCATAAGAGATGTCTTCCTCTTTATTGGACTGGAAGGGCCACTCTTCTGTGGGGTAGGGTTCATTACAGGAACGCTGCATCTTGTCCTCCATTTTTAGGCTATCAGGTGTAATTTTCTTCCTGACCTCAGGAGGCGCTATTGCAGCTGTTGCCACTGTATTTGCTAGAACCCCCAATTGTGGTAGTCCTACAGGTGGGAATATTTTGCTTGTAGAGGTCGTAGCCCTCACAGGCATCTCTGTAGAATTTTTCTTTCTTGGATAAGTTTTACAATATCAGCAGTACTGTGCATGCATTTTCTCTCATCAGGTATACAAGATGTGCAGTTGCTAGGTAAAAAAGTATATTTGCTTTACACCATTTACTTGCTAGGTTTAAACTCTCATTAGGTATGCTGAATGTGTAGTTGCTAGGAAAAACTTCTGTTTGCTTTACACCATTTACTTGATAGGTACAATCTCACCGCTTAAGCAACAGAATTTGGTTTTCTGCCTGAGTTCAGTAATTTTCAGTCTCATCTTTGGGTATTATGGCATTCACACTTCACACTTTGGGTGTCTGTTTTTGCTCCAAAAAAGATATATATAGGAAGGCTTTTTTTTTACTTGCAGAAAAAAAAACATTCTTTGAATTGGACTATTTCTTTCATTCCCGGCAGGGTGACTCAACATTCAGCAATTGGTTTTGAAAAACCTTTTTACACAGTTCAGAAATCACTTTTTCCCCTATAGGGCAATTTTACACTCAGCATTTGTTTGCTAAAAATTCCCCTGCTTCAGCACAGTCTTGTATCAATTTTCACACTTTTCTGCATATACTCCATTCACAGCTAGTAGCCCTATGCGGTGTGGCTACCTTTATTTGCAAAATCAGTACCACTCGTGGGTCACCATCTGTATTCACTGCTTCAGCGAAACTTTTGAAAACAACAAACACCTATCCCTTTTTAAGGGCTGACTCACTTCTTGAACCCTGACTATGGCTGGAAGGCAAAACCCCTATTTCAATGACCATATTACACTTTGTGATAGGCAAAATAAGGTTTAGCTACTTCAGCAGTCTCTCTCCTCTAGGGATTGGGGCAAAGAGTCAATCTGTGGTTTTGTAAGTTTCAGTGCAGTGTGGTTTCAGTGGTGTGTATCCCTTTAACTCTGATCCCTGCTGCATGAGGTTTTTTTTTTTTTTTTCTCAGACTGTTTGTAGGCAAAAAGCATAACAAAAAAATTTCACATAAAAATCTCCGGTCCTTTTTAACTTCAAAGACACCTCTTGTCCCACTTCGGACACCATATGTAGACGGACATTAACAGAGGTACACCATTGGAGACTTTATAAGGTGAAATTATAATAGGCTTTATTGTGCCTTTTCCTTTTCATCAGGAAACCATCCAAACACAGGGGGGGGAACAAAGCTTCTATTCACTTGGGAGTAGTTCTAGTGAAATCCTATGCAATTAATTCACATCTCCCTTAGTAAAGCATGTCTCGCAGCCCCAAAACATATAGCATGAAATAAGCAGATATAAGCAGTCTCTTAATACTGAAAGTCTTATCTGTTAGCTGCTGTAGAGTAAGCTTCTCTGCTCTCCTGGAACCGGACCAGTGCGTGCACAGAAAATCAGCATCCAGGTTTAGAAGTCTTATTTGGTGTCTTGAAATCAGCTATGCTGTGCAGAGCTCAAGACCAGTCAGCTCCAGAGATATGTGTTCTCTTGGTCAGTCTCTCCTGGGAGACTCAAGAACAGTCCTCTGTCTCCAAAGTTCAGCTCTCAGTCAGAGCTAAGGAGTCACTTCCTGGCTCAACAGAAAGGCTTTTATAAGCAATCTAAATCAGGCAGGTGGTGTTTATTAATTGACTACCAGCAGTTAACCACCACACTGCTAGATTAAAGGCACATTACTTGAACAGGGATTACTCCCGTTACATTCAGTTTCCAGCAAAAGGTTTTTTCTCTTACACTCGGCTTCCGTGATAGAGGTTCACACGTGGCTGTCACATGTCAAGTCAATATTATGCTGTAAGTCCCTTTCTTGCAGGCTTTCGCTGGTGTTCGCCCTGGTCAAGTAAGTGACGTATGCCTCTGACAGCTCTTGGTAGCATGCGTAATCTATCTTTAATTGAGTTATTGCCTGCTCAAGCTGTTGTGCATAATTGCCAGCGCCGGCGACATTGCGTATCCCAAGTGTAGTTGTTTCCCAGGCCAACTCTAATTTAGCGCGGTGCGCTTCAATGTCAGTTTCGCACTTTTCGCGGGCCATTTGTGTCAGTGTGAGTGTCCGTTTAGGCCTTGCGTCTGCCTGCGCCCTTTGCAGTTGTGCAGCGGTCTCTGTGTCTGAGTGGTCGCTCTCCTGCGTGATGTCTGGGGAGGATCTGAGTTCTGCCATGCTGTAGGTGTGTGTAGGCCTTTAGCCAGTGCGTGTGGCGTGCGGTCTGTTACCTGCGTCAGCGATGGGCGACTGTCTCAGATGATGCCAAACGGTGTCCTGCAGCGTTTAGCGTAGGGGTAGCTGTACTCACAGGTGTCTGGTGGCTCTGACCCGTGTCCTGGCGGGTGTCCGGTGGCGTGGCCCTTGGTGGCGCTAGCCATGGGGATGTGCGCAGGGGTAGGTGAGATAGTAGATCCTCGCTATGGAGCTGTGCAGAGGGTGAACTCAGTCAGAAAAAGGCGATCAAAGTTCTGTGTAAGATACACTGTCTGACTGCAGCGCTGCTGGCTTGTGGGAAGTTGCAGGCTCTGTGAGCAGTGTAAATCTGCTTGCTTGTTTATAAGACTGCAGGCTGTGTGCAGTTTGCTGTATAAAGTCTGCTGCCCTGTCTGGCAGTGTAAAGCTGCTTGCTTGTCCTGGGGGGCAGAGACTATTCTGTATTAGCATAAAGTCTATGAGTAGCAGCTCCTGTGTGATTCCCCAACACACGGTCTCTGTTTTACCTTCCTGGAACCAGGGTCACGAATGATATATGAATGATTCCAGTAAGCTTAACTCATGCCTTCCCTCTTCAAAGCACAACAAGTCCTTTTGTCTTTCTTAACTTTATTGAGGGAAAATCACAGGAAGAAAGGTACTTGTAGATGTAGTGTAGGTAGAGAGTGCTTCTCTGTCTGAAGTGCAGTGTATCAAGGATGAGGCAGTGTAAATCAGAAAGGCCTTGCTGGGGTAAATAGCAGGCAGTTACTCACTCAGAGTCCAGGGTGAAAAGGAAGTGAGGAGCAAGGGTCACACTAGAAGGGAAGTGACACTATACTAAATGTCAGCAAGGACAGGGGGTAGGAATAGCCCACTCTCAGCTAGGAGAATAGGAGATAGCAGGCAACCAACACAGGCTGTGTAAACAACATGTAACAATAATGTTGCCTATTCACATGCAGCTAGCTGCTGGGACAGGGAAAATAACAGGCAGCTAAACTAGGGAGAAATGAATCCCATAAGCTGTAAAGGGAGACAGAGGAATATGGAATCTAGTTCCAGGACAAATGGTCTATGACTATGGTGACCAGATTTTGAAAATGAAAAACCGGGATACATAAAAAATTATTAATACAACAAATGACATTACTAAAAAATGAATATTATACTGATATTTATCTAATAGTGTCACCATTGATGCTGTATTATTCATTCTACCCCTTCCCATACTCTCTCTACCTTTTCCCCCATTCTCTCTCTACCTTCCCCCCATTCTCCCTATCCCTCCCCTCCTGCATTTTCTCTCACCTCCTCCCCACATTTTCTCTCCCCTGTTCTCTCTCGCCCTTCCCCTCATTCTCTCTCCCCCAGTTTCTCTCTCCCTCCCCCTTCCAGTCTCCATTCCCACCCCCATCTCTCCTTTCCTCTCCCTTCCCACCCATTCTCTCCCGCCACCCTCCCCCACTCTCTCCCTTCCCTCCCCACCCTCCATTCTCTCCCATCCTCTCCCACATCCACTGACCTGCACAGACAATCACACAGACAGACCAAAACAGACACAGCCACTGACCTGTACATTCAGACTTACACAGAAACTCACACAGACAGACCAGCACAGACACACCGCCACTGATGTGCAGACTCACACAGCCACTGACCTGCACAGACACTGACCTGCACTGACACACACACAGCCACTGACCTGCATACACAGAAATGCAGACAATCACACAGTCACTGACCTGTACAGACACTCACACAGCCACTGACCTGTACACACAGACCTGCAGACAATCACACAGCCACTGATCTGCACAGACACTCACACAGCCACTGACCTGTACAAACAGACCTGCAAACAATCACACAGCCACTGACCTGCACACATAGACCTGCAGACAATCACACAGCCACTGACCTGCGCAGACACTCACACAGCCACTGACCTGCACACACAGACCTGCAGACAATCACACAGCCACTGACCTGCACAGACACACACACAGCCACTGACCTGCACAGACACACACACAGCCACTGACCTGCACAGACACTCACACAGCCACTAACCTGCACAGACAATCACACAGCCACTGACCTGCGCAGACACTCACACAGCCACTGACCTGCACACACAGACCTGCAGACAATCACACAGCCACTGACCTGCACAGACACTCACACAGCCACTAACCTACACAGACACACACACAGCCACTGACCTGCACAGACACTCACACAGCCACTGACCTGCACAGACAGACCTGCACAGACACTCCCACAGTCACTGACCTGCACACACTAAGGCTGGGGTCATGGTGCCTTCGCCCCTACGCAGAGGCGTGCGGAGGCTGTGAGGTAAGCAGGTGCTTTCCCTGGCCATGGTGGATGGGCCGTGGGGGCGTGCCTAGGGACATGCCTATGGGCGTTACAGAGGTGGTTCGCCCTCATTGGCGATCTGCTCACATTACTGGCCTGTCGCACCAAGAAATCAGTTTGAACTGATTTCTTGCGCAATGCATGCCTGCTTTCTCGTGCACGCGCCCGCACGCCACATGGACACGAACACTGCCCCAGCCTAACCTGCACAGACACACCCACAGACACTTACCTGCACAGACACACACACAGCCCGTTACCTGAACAGACACACACACCATACACAAAGACTGACCAACACAAACACACACACACACACACACACACACACACATACACACACCAGCTCTGAGGAGCAGCCATGCAGGCGACCCCTGTAGCTGCATGTTTCTCTCTTCATATTTATAGCTCTGTTCCTGCCAATTCTGGCCCCGGCCCATCACAATCCTGGCCCCGCCCCATCACAATCCGGGCCTCGCCCATCACAATCCTGGCCCCGCCCCCTGTCTCTGCAGCCGAAAACGGGACATTTTAAACATTTTCAAATAATTGTCGAGACACCGGAACATGTGCAGTAAATCCGGGACTGTCCTGGCTAAACCGGAAAACCTGGTCACACTATCTTTGAACCAACAGGGCTCTAAACCATAACCACTTTTTTTCTAGGCCACAGCTCTAGTAATTTGAGCTAAATACTGATAGTTTGTATCACTGTCACATCCTACTTTGTACTGCTCACACATGTAGCTAATCTAGCAATTAGCATATCTCACAGGTATCTCATGTGTTCTCATTTTTAAATTGTGAACCAGGAAGGGGAAGTGATCTGCTTTTAAAGGAAGCAAGAGGAAGGGAGCTATTACTGGTATGAGCACTAGTGTTAGTAAATATACATTTTAACTGTAGTTGGATTAATGAGCGTACGAAGTGAAGACTTCAACTGGAATTTCTGTTTTTAGTTCATGTGTTCTCTCTCCAAAGGCCAAATACCTTGACCTATCTGATGAAATTATGAGCGTACCATTCTGCCATCCTAATTTAGATGTGACAGAAGTTTCAACCAAATCGGTACAGCCCCCATACTAGGATTATTATTTTTTTTAAGTGATAAAAAACAATTGACCAGATTCTTCATACAAAACATTACATGTATTATTTTGCAACTTGTACTACATTTTCACACAATTTCCTTGATCCATTTCAGAGAATTAAAATATTAAAAATTTTAATTAATTTTGTAACCACGGTAAAAAACAGTGTACATTCTAATAATTACATCAATGTAAATGTATATACATGCTCAGATTCCATGAGTAGTTTTTCAATGTGTTATACTGTGCTTACGTGTATACATTTTCCACTTCAGTCATTTTAATTCCCCTTTTTTAAATTATTAACAAAACATTTTCTTTCTTTCTTTTTATAATCTCTTCAGATTATTTATGATCTGCCTATACTGCTTGATATATATTTACCCAGGGTTTCCCGGGAAGGGGGGTGGTGGGGGTTCCAAAGTAGGAAGAGTACAAATTCCCCTATCAACTGTGTGACCCCTACATACCCCTCCCCCCCCCAAACCTGTCTGTACCCTGCTCTTGGCCTCCCCTACCCTCTCTATAACAACCACCCACTCCTTCTTCCTCGCTGTCCTGAGACACCCGTCTCCTCCCCTGCCATCCACAATTTCTTAAAGCAAGTCAGCCACTGGGTGTTGTACCTGGTATAGGGTCGGCCTTAGGGTAAGGTGATCAATGTGGCCGTCTTGGGGCTCCGCACTCCCTACGCTCCCTCCTGTCTACGCCAGGATTCAAATCTCACCCGACCCAGAGGGGGGAGCTGGAAGAGGCAGAGCAGCCCCCCTCCTCCTGCTCCCCCCTCTGGTCATAAGTTGGATCCCGGCGCTGACTGGAGGCGGAAGTGTGGGAACCCCAGACCACGAGAGGGGTAGGTATGTGTGTGTGTGTGTGTGTGTGGGAGGGGGGTGTGTGTTTTTTCTCTTCTTACCTTTTCTGGAGTGGGACGCGTTGCTATGGTGACCGACGTCATATTTTGTTGTGACATCATATAATGACACGTTGCCATGGCAATGTGACATCACATGCCGCCATGTTGTTTAATTATTAGTAACATATGCTCAGGTCAATTGAACAATTAGGCCAATTGTTTTGACTATAAAAGACTCATATCCTGGTGATTATATCAATATCCCCGATGAAGTGACACTGTCACGAAATACGTATGATTCAACTATGCAATTTGTGTATGCAGGAAAGCCAGATGTCAATTGGAAATCCAGCATGTCCCTACAGGAAATACCTAAGTAATCGCAGGAGGCGTAGACGAGGTCTGGGAGAGTGATGAGCAACTTCATGGATGGATGTATTTTTTTGCCACTTGTCCTAAATTTTGGGACAATTTGCTCGAACCATTTCAGAGAATTTTAATATTAAAAATGAAAATAAATTTGGTAACCATGGTAATAAAGTGTAAATTCGAAGAGGTACATCAATGTAAATGTATATACATGCTCAGAATCCATGAGTAGTATTTGGATAGGTACATACTTATACATTTTCCACTTCAGACATTTTAATTCCCCTTTATTGTTATTATTTTTAACAATACATGTTTTCAGTTTTCTCTCTTTTTATCATCTCTTCAGATTTGTTTATGATCTGTCTATCCTGTTTGATATATATAAATAGAGGTACATGGATAGGGGATAACTTGTACATGTTTTGTGGGGTTAAAGTTAAGATATAAAATGTATGTGAGAATTATTTGTATGTAACAAATGTTCAAGTATTAGTAACATATGCTCAGGTAAACAATTAGGAAATAGAAGCTGTAGAGAAATGCAGAGCACAGCAAAGAAAGGCCAAAAATCGGACAAAAATTCAGATAAATTAAAAATCCAGGGCAACTCTTATTCTGAGATCAATTTATTACAAGCTCAGGCAAGATGGTAAGGCTAGATGAAACGCACCTACGCGTTTCGTGCCAAAGCACTTTATCAAGGTGTTTTATCATTATCATTATACTCTAATTCCCTCAAGTGGTTAAATTGTAGATCATAAAAAAATTTTAATACATGGTTCTAAATATTTTTTATTTTATCAAAATTGTTTTACTGCTATTGTTTTCCATTAACTAAGAGTGAGAAATTTGCATTTTTTTTTAAATTTGCCTCGTCTCTTCCCCTTTTTGTTTTGGAAATCTGTCTCCCACATAGCCTTTTTCATAACAATTCCTTCTGGCATTTTTTTTCTTTTTGTGTAGGATCCCAGTTCCAAGTGGCAAAGATATTTTTGTTTGATATGTAACACAGATGAGCTGGGAATTATGTGTAACAGTATATTATCAGAAAACTCATACCAGCCATGTCTCCATCAGAACAATGGCAGTATTTCTTAATAAGTCAAACAAAAGGAAGATGAAGAGCAGCTGAATGTAGTATTGAAATTAGTAAGGAGTACTGCAAATTGAAAAACTATATAACTTGAATAGTCACAAATAAATCCCAAAGACATAGTTATTTGATGTTTGGGCTCATTATCTTATAGCTGTGGTAATTACCAAGATTCAAATAGTTAAAAGCACGATTGCCTACTTTTATCCCCATGGTGCTTTAAAATGGTCATGAGGAAAAGTAAAACAAGTGATGAAATGTTTAGTACAGCTATTTTGAGTGGCACTAAACACTGTTATCAGTTTATTCATGCATTTTATAATCAACCATTTTCCCCAAGACAATATGGATTTGAAGTGATTCAAACTTGAATTTGTCTTCTTCACTGAAAGATGTGGTCTGATTTTTCACCCTGATCTTTTGACACAATTACAATATTTTTGCACCTTTGTCAGAACGTTTTCAATGATGATTGTGCTTGTATTGTTGCTTTGACCTTTGGTAGACTGCTAATTTTAAGGTACACTTGTGTCTCTGCACTATCTCCAAAAATGAATACTGTACGTCTAACAAAAGTTATTAAACAAGACTCGGCTCACATGCACTCACAAAGTAATCATATATTTCATGAGGATCAATTTAAAGACCAAACTTCTTAGTTTATTCTGGGGGCCAAAGCAGATTCTACATTATTCTTATTCCTTGAGCAGACAGTCAGTGTCTTTTATATACTGTAATCAGGTTTTCTACACTTAAAGTGCATTACAGCATGCATGCGTACCCATTAAAAAAATATAATAAATGCAGTCAACATGGAAGACCCAGAAGAAATATTTTATTGCATTTATCTATGAAATGTTTTAGTTTCATCTTAAGAAATACATTTTTTTTCTAGCAATAAAAAGAATAAAAATTAAATGTTTTTAATTACCTACAAATGGTCACTACAAATTGTCATCATTGCAAACTACTTTATATCAACTCAGATAAGGCCACTGTGGGTTTTTATATGAATGCTAAAAGTACTACTGGTTTTCTTGGTTTAGCCTTGAGTAAAGTCCACTTATGCTCACAGAGTCTTTACGTGGGTAATAGGAGGCATCACGTAACATTCCTGGGAATGAGTAGTCCATACCAGGCCTCAAAGGAAAAGATGGAACAAACCCAGATGTTAGGTAGGGTGATATAAACCCAGGTAGTCCTCTGCTAGAAGTGGAATAAGCCAACCTCAATGGAGTAAACCCAAGTCTGGGATTAAAGCCATAGATGTTTGTATCACCTCCGGCAGAAGGTGGATTTGTGTGCAGAGGAGAAAAGGCAGATTTTGTGCCAAGTGCACCAAAACCTAAGCCAGTAATGCTGAAAGTTGAATCTCTTGTGAAGGTACTGAGTTCTGATCCTGATGGGCTTTCAATGTCCCTGACATCTTGTTTGTGCTCTTTGCCATTTAAAACCAGTTCAATGGCTTGAACCACATCCCCTTTGCAATACTTCATAATGCTTTCTAAGTTGCTCTGTTTGTGGTTTGGAAAGACCTTGCTTAGGATCTCAAGGGGATCTCTATGTCTAGAAGACACAACTGGCAGTTTAGAACTAGAGGCACTGTGCACATTCGGCCATTCACTTTCATTTCCTGATTCCAAATCTGAAGAAGACAGTGATCTGGGACTGTCGGCACCTTCTGATCTCTCCTCAGATCCAGGGGATTGAACAGAATCTTCTTTGATTGAAGTTGTAGGTCCTGAAAACTTTAACGCATGACTTACATTACCAATGCCATCTGGAGATGATTGTGGAAGAGAATGAGAAAGCACAGTTGATCTTGCTATTCTTCCATAGTATGGGTCATGATTTTCAGCTGTTTCATCCAAGCCTGAGAATAAAATGTAAAAAAAAAAAATCAAGATTACGGTTTGACATGGAGTTACTTCTGTACTACTGTCTGACCCTTTTTGTATTCAGTTTTGAATTTTAGAATTCCATTACTTATAAGTAATTTCATTATCCGACCCTACAGGCATGTGTTTAGTACATTTTAACTAGTAGTGGTTATTACAGAGAAATTGTTTTAAAATTTTCTGTACGCAATGTATGGTATTCTAACCTTAGGAAATTATTTAACCATATGTGCAAATACATACATATTTTAAATCCAAATTAAAAATGCTGACTTTTACCAGGCATTTGAAGTTATTTATGTTAAAGTATCATGATAGTTTATTCTGCTTTGGTACTGCCTGTATGGGCACATGATTTGGGGAGTGGTTTTAGAACAATAGGAAGTCGTTGAGGAAATACTTAATGTTATCAATTTGTCCATTCCTGAGTATCATATACTACATAGAGCTAGATATAAACATAAATACATTTAAAATTGTATATATATGCTAATAAATCTCTGATCTGCTGCGCTGTAATGCAGGAGTCAGTCTAAATATTTGTATATGCTTTTTGAGAGTCATGAATGAACACATTAAAAATAACAAACTGCAAACATCTGGATGGTTTTAAATGGCACCTGATAGTCAGTGCTTCTTCATGCTCGTGCCAGGGATGAATTGTAACACTTAATAGTTCAGGTAAATGTATGTTTTATTTCTTCTACTTGTCAAGAAACATTCGTGTCTCTAGTAAATATGTTGGTATTAATTAAACTGATAGATAATATGCAAAATAAATCGCTATTTGTATCTTGTTTTAGTTGTTTTGTTTTTATAGAGATGACAAGATAAATCTAAAAGATCATGATGTAAAAAAAAAAAAAAACAGTGAAAAGATGCCAAGAAAGTGAAATCTGAAATATTGTACTATCACTTTTTAATTAAAATTGATATTGGGCTCTAAATGGTGCATAATGACTTTACAAAGTATGAAAACAAAATAAGAATGATGACTTTGTTTATTAAGCATTTTAAACAATACAGAATACAAATAAAGGTTTAATCAGCATAAATACATTTTACATTTCTTCTTCCAAACGTTGAAGGAATAATTGGTCAAACTGCCTATTTCATGTTAAAAAAAATAGAACAAAAAGTAATTTTTCTAATATTTTATCAAAAACAAGTAATTGTCAAGAGTATTATTATAAGCATAATATGGAATCTGTAAAAGCATGTTCAATTATTGTGTAGCACTTACAGTACAACCAAATGTATCAGCATGAATATCTCGTAACCAAGGTCATAGTCTAATTCCTTTACTGTTGAAGCGGAGTGTATGAGCTGTAATGCATTACTTTGCAATACATTGCAGGTCTCTTTGGTAGATTAAGGAACTACTTGAAATTATACACTACAGACAAAATACCTGACACTTAAAATTGTGGACCCAAAGTTCTTTGCATGTGGTCCCTGGTTTATTCAATAAAAAATAATGTATGGCTTTATAAATTGCCTTTAACTCAAATTAAGATGCTATACACAGATACATTTCATAGCTCTTACACACAATTATAAAATCTATATTTATATATCTTTAAACTGTAGATGTATCTATGTTTTATTTCTAAATAATAATGGGCACTTAAAATGGGTAATCATAGTGTTTGAGATGTCATAAAACGTAGTGGTATTGTGCTTCACTGTAGAACACCACAGCCGTTTTAAACAAAGTGCATCAGACATCTAAGACTATATTAATGTGACAAGAACAAGAAAGGTAGTTCAAGATACCAATTTAAAATGTAGTCAAAACCAATACACTTTGACTCCCGGGTAATAAGAATATTAAAATCAGTGAGTCAAAACAGAGCATGACAAAATCTGGATTGAAAAAGTGAAAGTGGGGTGTGGGGGTGTGGAAGGTGATACCCATGGTGTGAAACCCAGAATGCTGTGCCTCCATTGTTCTTACACAGCATGCAAAACACAATATAATCATCCGCCATACACTTAAAATAAATGTCGCTTGGTGTCTTTCTTCGACTGAGATATTTAACAGCACAAAAGTTGTACAACAACATTTTGGTGGTCAATACCCCTTCATCAGGTGCACTGTTAAATGTCTCAGTGGAAGAAAGACACCAAGAGAATGTAAAGCCTTGTGTTTGCCGAATATTTATTTTACTTGTGCGATGGATGATTATATCAGTTTTTGCTTATTTTTTGTGCTTTTTAGGATCCTGCCACACGTTTAGCCATCACCTACTGTATATTCATTATTGACTTATATTCTGAAATGGGAGAAGTTGGTTAATATGCTCTACAGCAGGGGTGCTCAAGTCCAGCCCCCAAGCCCCCCAACAGGTCAGGTTTTCAGGATATCCCTGCTTCAGTACAGGTGGATCCATCATTCCCTGCTTCAGCACATGTTGCTCAATCAGATTCTCAGTCTTAGACTGAGATAGCTCAATCAGATGCTGTGCTGAAGCAGGGATACCTTGAAAACCTGACCTGTTTGAGGGGAGGGTGGGGGCTTCAGAACTGGAGTTGAGCACCACTACTCCACAGATTGTTTTTTTTTTTTTTACAGTATGCCAAACAACCATCTTCATATGTAGATGTATTATTCTAATTACAGCCCATGCTTGGAAACTGTTTATATGAATAGTATGTTTAAAGGTAAATTAAATTAATTACAAAAATAATCCTTCAAAAATCAAAATAATATTAAAAACATTTGAATAAGCAATTTGAATGTCGAAATATGAATTTGCATTTCTCTTTTAATGCATGGTACAAAGTAGATGAGAATATCAGTACTGCATAACGTGTAGAGTATATAAATGTGTGCCTAATACTTAAGATTTAACACATTGCAGTTTATGTTGATAAAACCAAAAGGAACAAAGTGCACAAATGTTCTTTTTGCATTCTTTATCATTTTTATAATTTCAAGTGTTTTCAGGGAAAATGCTTAAATTAAAAGAAGATAAAATGTTTATGATGTATTGAAAATCAAATGCTTCACAAGACATATACATTATATTTACACTGATATACCCCAAAAATATGAACTCTTCAGAAAGGAATAATAATATGTGATTAAACATAGGTAATTAAGTTTCTACTAACATGTTGCAGGATGCAGTAATGGAAAGATTTGCTAAATCCAAGATGTTTTACAAATTGGCACAGACCACTCGGACAGTCACTTAGTAAATAATATTTTTATTTGGCAAAAGTTCTACGTGTCTTTAAAAAAATGCATCTAAAATAAGAGCTCAATGTTCCAAACTAAGCCTTAAATGGAAAATCACCTAAATGTTTAAGCCATTTCCTTTGTGAACACTGCAAAAACAAATAATGATTGTTTTAAAGCATGAATAAATGTGTTAATAAATTAGGGAACTGTACACGTTACCATGAACTTTATCTGATTTTTATTCCACTATTTTTACATGAAGACTTGTTACAGTACATAGCTATGCACAATTCCTAAAATCTACCCAAAATCATGCAAAATGTAACTCCTCCAATTGAAACCCTCATTATTGTACTATATAAAACAAACAAATGTAAATGTTGTTTATAACCTCAATAAAAGAAAGAACCAAATAAAATAAAGCAGTCGTCTCAACCAGCTCTAAATAATGTCTGTCAAAATGCATGGCAGTTAAAGAAAACTTTTAGTTGATGCAAAAGGAGAAGACAAACACATTTAAACATTTTTACTTGCATATGTTTGTCATTCAACTAGAACTAGATATGACAGGTCCTCTAATATGTATCAGGTAGCTTCCAATTGCAATTTTTTGTTTGTTAAATCTTGTGTTGTTTTTTTCCACTAGTTAAAAACTATCAATAATATATATCAATGGAAAAAAAGTCCAATTTAAATTAATAGGAATCCTGGAGCCTATGTAATAAGCTTTGCAAGTTAATGCATGGAAATCACAATTTATATTGCGCTTGTGAGCGCCAATGTATTAACCTTTTTTCCGTCCATGTTCGCCTTAAGCGACAAAAATTGAATTAGTCAAATACTTTGGTGTACACAAATGGGATGCACATATATAAATGGTACTACTGTATGTA
Organism: Ascaphus truei; assembly: GCF_040206685.1. NCBI lineage: Eukaryota > Metazoa > Chordata > Amphibia > Anura > Ascaphidae > Ascaphus > Ascaphus truei. Next base: position 141,615,781 of record NC_134483.1, on the reverse strand, counting down.
CCAAAAATGTTGGCATAAAACCCAAAAGGTCTGTTAATAGTGTTAGTGCAGAATTAAGTTGCTTTGCAAACCAAAAATGTATTTGACTAAGCATGAATGTTTCATTCTATAGTTTTATGAAATGTTCATTACCACAGTATGGCTATGATATACATATATTATGTCATGTACAAAGAAAAATGATCAGGAAAACATGTGAAAGGAAAATGATATTGAATTCCTTCTCTACCTTTTTAGTGCAATAGCTTATAACAATATGATACAATTGTGAGGGAAATTCAATATATTGTGCAATAGAAAGATCAGACACTTCAGGCTTGGAGGAAGTTTTGAAAGTCTCACACCTGTAAAACTGTGTAAACACACAGAACTGAATTAATCATTTGAGATGTGTTTCTTTAATAAATCCATTTCTTCTATAAGCATTAATATTGTACCAGTTTTGCAGACACACACTATTACTACTTTGCCACCGATGTCTGGTCTATTAATAGACGATGCAGGCTTTTTATTTCCTCTTAAACTGGGGTAAAAATACAGGAAAGTATTTATAAAAACAAATTATCTAATTATTTACAATAAAATGTCTCTTGTTGTTTTCTTTTTTGCACTATTGTGCCAGTTTTGCAGCTGAGAAAGTTTGATAAATCAACCCTATGCTCTGCATTACAGTGATACCATAGCTTGGATAAAGAATGATAAAAATAGCAACAAATTGCTACATTATTGTAAAATGAATACTGTGTAATTCTGTAGAGATATACAATAGTTTGACTTTTAAGAAGGCAGATAGATACACGTTTACATGGAGCATTTTGTCGTTTATAGATATGATTTTTTTGTTGCAAGAGATTTTGTGTAAAAAACATTTACTTAAGGTCTTTCTTAAATAAAACGTTTAATAATATGACATATATTGTATGTGTACATATGAATATAGAAAAAAAATTATGCCTGGGCACTCAATAACCATAAAATGGAAAAAATACTTAGCTTTCTCCTAGGGTGCACTCAGAAGGGCCAGGATCACCAATGGTCCCAAATAACACATAGAAAAAGAGAAATCCACAGCACTCGCCTTTTGATAATAAAAAATAAATGTATTAATAACATATGGCAAACAATGTAAAAAAAAATAGGCAAGTTTTCGGACTACAAACAATCCTGTATGAATGCGGATAAAGGACTGTTTATAGTCCGAAACGATGCCGCTTTTTTCCCCATTGTTTGCCAGGTGATATTAATAAATTAATCTTTGATTATCGAAAGGTGAGTTCTGCATGTATGTATCTGTATGTATGTATGTATGTATGTATCGTTTGTTTGTTTTAAGGGAAACCCCTATGTACGGTATACTATTTTTTTGCAAAACGGCTAGTGGCTAATATATGTCTCTTAGATTGTAAGCTCTCAGGCGCAAAGATTTTCTGTCCTATTGTCTGATTTTGTTTGATGCACTTATTGTATTATAATTCCTCATTGTATTGTCTATTCTGTCAAGAGGACACCTTGGGTGCTATATAAAGATAAACATAGTGTACATATGATTTATTTTAGCAAGACCAGCTGATAGTGTATGCCAAAAAAAAGTATACATACAGTAGTACATAAGGTATTTCTCTAGGAAAAGATTAAATAATATGATATATAATATACTCCATATATTATTATTTCTTTAGTGAAAGGCCTTGTGTACTTACTATGCACCGTATTATTATACTATTTTTTTGCACAGCTGCTCGTCTTGCTAACAAAAAAAAGTACACATACAGTAGTACATAAGGCATTTCTCTAGGAAAAGATTAAATAATATGATATATAATATACTCCATATATTATTATTTCTTTAGAGAAAGGCCTTGTGTACTTACTATGCACCGTATTATTATACTATTTTCTTGCACAGCCGCTCGTCTTGCTAACATATATGTTAGCAAGACGAGCGGCTGTGTAAAAAATAGTATAATAATACGGTGCATAGTAAGTACACAAGGCCTTTCTCTAAAGAAATAATATTATATGGTGTGTGTGTGTGTGTGTGTGTGTGTGTGTATATGTATATGTATATATATATAATTTTATACATATACACACACACTCCCCCCCACATACACACACTCCCCCCCCCCACATACGCACACTCCCCCCCCACATACTTACACTCCCCCCACATACACACACTCCCCCCCCCCCACATACACACACTCCCCCCCCACACATTTTGGTGGATCGTGCATCAATGCAAACAATATTATTTAATGCAGTCAACTTTTTCTGCAGATTTAGCCAGAGAGGTTTACACCACCTTAGACCTGGCAGGTTTTTTTTAATGTAGCTCAAAGAATTACCATGATGCATCATATAATATATATATATATATATATATATATAATATATATATCTCCATTTAAAATGCGCAAATCTCATGCCCCAACATGCTCCTTTGAGGCGCTGCTCCGCTCGAACCACTCTGGAATACATATATAATTTTTTCTGCTATCTATAGAGTGATATTTCTAGGAGCCAAACAAGTCAATAGGAGGTGAAATCAAGACAGAAATAGTTTTTTAGTGGATTTGTGGTTCTTTCTTATTTGTGGGACATAGCTCTCTTACAGTTACAAATAGCTATTCCATATAAATCTTGCAAATCAATGTAACAGCGTTTTCAAAGACTGCAAAACCAAAGCAAAACAAATGACTAAATGTATTAATAATTGTCAACACTTTTAACAAACCCTAAAAACAGTAAAAGCACCTCGATTTCCCTTTGTACAAAAAATGTGGGGGGGTTTTGTACAGTCCTAAAATCACCAAAATATCAAAGAAAAATAAAGATCAAATCATAAAAAAAAAGTGACTTTTTAATTTTTCTTTGCTAAATGTGGTACTTGAATGTGGCTTTTGAAACTATATTTTGCTACAGCTTAGTAGCCGGTGGCATTTAACGAATTGCCCACCCCTAGGATCACAGTTATTTGCATCCATGCATCGCCTTGACATACAGTACTCACCTTTATTACCCTCCTGGCTTAAGCCCGGGGGCGCCTGCGCCCTGTGCCCGCGCTGTGGGACCTCGCCTGCCGCTGGGTACATGAAGTGCTGCACCCCTCTGACCTCGCTCTCCTCCTGCGCCTGTTGCCTCCTGAGCGCCACCTGCGCTGCCATCACCCGCTGCCTCTCCGCGATCAGGGTGCACTTGGCACAGGAGCAGTCCCTCCACCGGCAAAAGCGCTTGTGCCCCTTCAGCGCGGACACCACGCCGTGGTTGCGGCATCGGGCGCACTTAGGGGTCCGCGGGTACTGAGCACTCCCACCTCCCCTGTCTAGAGACCCAGGAAGCCTCGGTGCGCAGGCGGATGCTGCGGCTGCGGCTGCGGCTCTCAGCAGCAGAGTAGGGGGTCGCAGGAACGAGGCAGGCATGGGCATCGCTGGGGGCACGGGCAGGGCCGACTGAGAGGGGAGATGTGGAGGGGGCGCTGGGGGCAGGAGGGGTCTGCAGCCGATGCTTGCGCTGGGACTGCTGCGGTCCATAGTGAATGTGCAAGTGACGCAAGATGTCGTCTTCTCGGGAGAAATCCCCTTCTTTACAGACAGGCTGCTGTGACCGTGGAGCTGCTTCTCATGTCACCCACGATGCGCAGGTAGATGTCAGCACTGGCCAGGAGGGGAGGGTAATAAGAGGCAGAGCTGCTTTGCATGTAGGCGTAGCTCAGCTTGCTGTCTCTAAGGGGCTGGACCCACTTTTGCCGAACACACAAATCAATGTCTTGGAAACACTTTTGGGAGTCTGAATTGTGAGGAGTGGCCTGTTAGATTGGGGGGAGGGAGGCGGGGACTCTATCGTATTATGGTCTCGGGTGTGGTCACATTGCAGTTTACTAATGATATACTGTAGGCAAACTAGAAATGAGTAGCACTGGAAACGTGACGTGTGTGATAACTGCACAGTACATTTATATCATGTGTTTTGCCTTTGAGATTGTTCCCTTGTACATCTGAGATTGGTGCCCGGAGTAGCTGTGCTAGTAGGAAAACCACTTCTTTATCTTTTTTTTAAAAGGGAAATTTATTTTAGAGAGATTGCTGTATCTCTTTCTATTTTACAACGAAATGTGGTATATTTGTTTAACTAAATTAAGCTCAAGAAAGCTTTGCCCTTGTGACTTAATTTCTTAAAGTCAGACACAGCACCATCCCATTTTAAAGCTGCTTCAACCACTGGTCATTTGCACATTTAACCTGTACGAATGGTTTTCTAGCAATCCATCTTATGGAAATGTAGTCTATAACTGGAAGGCATCTTCTCTGAAACCGACGAGTCCCTGGGCCAGAGAATAGACTGGTTCTAATGCAAAGGAGCCACCCGTTCACATAAGAAAAAACACAAAAATAAATGGGGGATTTCTGCTTTAACAACACACATATATACTGTGTGCACTGTACAATGGCACAGTTTACATTCAACAAACATGCAGTAATCATTTCATGCGACATATTTAAACCATGAGCATGTGTTGAATGTAAATTGTGTTATTGTACTAATTCCATCAAGCAGTCCAGAAGATGCAGTCTAGTGATAGCAGTGTGTCTATCGGCGCTTAAAATGAGTTCAATTTAATGTAAGATATTAGACAACTTCTATTGTGTGCCTAGTTTTCACTTATTACACTTATTCATTGACCGATACAACCAACGAATCTCACTCAGAGCTGTTAGTCTGTCCAAAAAAAAAAATCGTATTTCAAATTTAGTTCACTTGATTTAAATATCTGCTTTTACATTTTACACAGAGACTGTTATCTAGTACAGCGGTGCGCAAAATGGGGGCCCGAGATTTTTTTGGGGGGGCGTGGGCGGTTGCAGAGGTCCCGCTCTTTTCCCCAAGGCATTTAAATGAAAAGCCGGGGGACCGTGCAAGGCCACTGCAACCTCTAGTTACCGGGATTCTGCCTGCTTCAGGACGCGTGACCATGGCAGCGCGGCATTAAATGACACCGCTGGGTCATGTGACGTCACGGTTGCCCTGGTAACGATGTCAAATGACGCCGTGGGTCACGTGACGTCACACGATCGGGGGTGGCCAACGGAGGAGGTAAGTCAGGAAGGCACCGCCAAAAAAGTTTGCGCGCCCCTGATCTAGTAGTTAATTACTTACATGCATATTAAAAATCGAGTTCTCTTTGATTGCATCCTTTACAAACTGATAACAAGGAAGGACCAGTGTGCCCTCTATTCTGTCAATTTTCCTTACTTACTGTAAACTTTATATCATCTATTTTTTCCTGCTCTTTTGTGTTTCCTGTTTTCTGCTCCAAGAAATTCTAAATACATTTACTGTATTTCCCTCCCCTGCCAACTCCCTTGTGAGGATGTTGCATGCATCCACTGTCTAATAATTATCTTGAATCTTCTATCCTTATAGCATTAACTCTTTGTTTTAGCTTTTCTATTCCTATGAAAATTACTGTCCCTCAACTTAATTTATACACTTACGATATTTAGAAGTGTAAACAATATATTGTTTTTAACATTTTAAGATGTATGCAAAATATTGTACTGTAAGGGCAATGATCTTAAATTTGACCAAAATAAATATATACTGTACACAGTATTGTGTAATTTTTGGCAGAACTTTTATTGAGTTTGAACTTTATTAGTCAACAACTTAAAAATACAATACTTGAATGAGCCTATTTAAGCTCCAAGACTGGCGTGTAAAGTAAACAGATTATGTCAATAGTGAATAACTATAACTGGGTTAACTGAAGGCATAATCATACACGATCCTGTGAAGATATAAAGGTGGTGCTGATTTGCAGGAATCACAGAGAAAAGGCAGTATAGGGGAGAGGAAAAACAACCAGTAGGATGAACCAAAAAGGATATGTATTACCTCAGAGGGACAACCCGGTTTGGAAGTTCCTCCCAGATGCCTAATATAATAACAGTAGGGTGCTTCAGCTGCTCCCGTGGTGTACCATTTCCAGTCCCGCTGGCGTGTCTTCAACCGCTCATGCGCAGTAGAGATGTCTGTGTATCAATGGATAGGTAGTGCCTACAGGCGTCGCTCCAATTGGAAAGTGATGCAATGAAGCAGCAAAAAGACTGGTGGGACTGCAAGCACCTGAAAAATGAAATCTCATTGGGTTTGATACAAAAATAAAAAAAATGTCATGTCACATACTAAAAAACAAGTAACACATATGCAAACAACACAAAAAAATCTCCCACGCGTTTCACGCCCATAAGGCGCTATCTCCTGGAGTATAAAGGGGTAAGTAACAAACATAGTATTTATACCCCTCCTTAACGATCAGAAACATCTGATAAGAATAAACAAATACAATAAAAAAATGTCATAGATAGGTGATTCTAATGTCTGTGAGAGTCTATCAGACATTGCCACAAGGGTAGTTTGTAACATCTTAAATAATTATCTAATTAAATGCAACTATATTTAATTAAATTCACAATAAAGAAACACAAAAATCATAAATGTGTTGTTAGAGTATAAGAAAAAGAGGATACAAAAAAGAGAGAAACGACTAGAAAAAACACATTATACAGTAGCATGAAATAAAGGCTCACACAGACTTAAAGCAAAGTTGATATTTATCAAAAAATAAACATGATAATTAATGGCCATGCTGGTTAGCTATTCACAAAAAGGAAATGCCCAGTAGTGCACAATAATCTATATTTAACATATTATGGAATGAGTTTATGAATTCGTTAATGATGATAGATATGTAAAAAACAGCAAAAAGCAAAACACCAGTCAACAAAACAAGCCAAGTGTAACTAAATAGTTAATGTAACAGAAAATTCTTGATACAATCTAAGCTGCCACTATGTTATATCCAAAAATATAGACTACTTGTCAAATATCAACATAAAAAGTCATAAGTATATATTTTGTTAGAAAGTACACTTAAGCTGCTTGTCACTTTAGTTAACTCATTGGTGTCCACACAGGATGTTAAAATCACCACATACAGTACACTAGTTTGGCAATTGAAAAGAATCTACATATACACATAGCATGAATCATAACAAAAGGTAATGCAATTACTAAAGCAGCATCAAATCAGGAACAACCCAATAAATATTTATTGATGGAAGGTGGAGAAATGGGTCCATATTATCTAAATCAAAATGTAACCAAACAATATTTGTAATTGGTCACTAAAAATAGATACATATAAACCCATCGAATCAAATGTATAATAACATTAGAGTTGGAATTATACCACAGTGTGTGTATATATAATTCATTGAATGGTCAATTTATCTGCAACTTACAGTATACAATACCGGTTACAAAAAATATTTAAGATCCCATTCTGAATTTAACCCCTTAGGTATAAGTGTATCTAACATAAAGATCCAAAATGCTTCTCTTTTATATAAAGCGTTAATTCTATCCCCACCTTTTATGTATTTTAATATACTCAATGGCAATACATTTGAAATGTATGAGTGCCCCTGATTGACACATACTTAAATGTTTAGAGACTGGATGGATGTCGTCTTTTTTCAAATTCAGTCTCATATGCTCTATAATGTGAATCTTGAAAGGTCTTGTAGTAAGACTTACATATCTTTTGTTGCACCCATAAATTAACATGTAAATTCTAAAGTCAGTGTTGCATGTGATGAAAGACAGTATATTATTGAATGTTGTTGTGCCCTCAATATTATCAAACACCTTCGTTTTCATTACATGTTTACAAATTTTGCAATGAAAGATTTTAGGCTATTTGTTGAAATAATGCCATGGTCTTCAAACTTTAGAAGAGAGTTAGGCCATGATTGTACCAAACAATGCCGGAGGAGTCGCATGACACGGCGCAAAAACAAAATGCATTAATCAAATTGAGGTAAACTTACCTCAAGCGTCATGCGTGCCACCTGGAACTGCCGGGCGGCAGACTGGAGAGGAGACAGGGGAATTAGTTCCTGGCAGGCGATGGCCGCATCACGTGAACGGTTCAGCCAATGAGGACGAACCGCTTATGGCCACGCCTCCCTGTCTCCTGTGGCTGCTTCCTGACTACAGTTCAACTTGCCGGATCGCAGCGGTGACATCACAGGACCGTACTGCCGCCCTGCAGTTTAGGTATAATCGTAGCTTAGGGGCAGTTTTCAGCAGGTGCTAAATATTGTTGCGTTATTTGCATAAAGTTAACAGTAACGAAGGTCTGAGGATCTCTGTTGGCAGCTAAGGTGCTGAACAGTAGCAGCTGTAAGGATATGCGTTACGGATGTGGATACATTAAAATGAGACAACTTAATGTTAAAAAAATAGCAAACTTCTGAGGATCTACCCCTAAGTACGTACATTTGTTGAACGAAAAATGACCATGGATAAGAGTGAAGGTACTTTTAAAAAGAAAGTCATTCATACAAAGCAATTTGACCTTTGCTAAACAGAAATAATCGTAAAATGAACTACCCCCTATAATGATTTGTACTGTTTTTCAGAATAATCATTGGGGTCTATTTGGACAGCTCCCTACAAAAGTGCATAGAAGTCTGTACAAGAGTGTTCCGATTAAAAAGGCCTTTGTGAGTAGAACAATCAGCACTGTATGATGGAGCTATGAGAAGAAGGCTGGGTCTTTTTTTGCTTTATGCTGAAAACACACATCTTTAGTCCATGGCATCTTTGAACTTTGTTTCCTTTGTGAATTTAGGATTGTAGTAATACAAGGTGTTGTCATAGCCATTGCTTGTGTTACAAGGCAATTGTTTTTGATTAACGCCTTCAAAGTGTTAAGAAAACAAAAGCAACAGGTTAAACATCATTAAACAGTAAGTGTTTTGTCCTGCACAACAGCCCAAGGATATACATTCTGAAAGGAACCATTTGAAATCCCACAACTACATCTTTACAAATCATGCTATTTGTAAAAGGAAATATGGGTTGTTTTGAATGAAGTTATCCTTAACGATCTGTACCAAGCGTGAAGCACTTGTGGGGTTATTTATAAAACTCTCAGAGCTGCAAATCTGGGGCAAAATTGGAGCAATCATAGCCCTGAATTTAGCAAATAAAATTAATTTGGATATTTTTTCTGCATTTGCATTACTTCATGCACCCAGTTTGGAGCCAGAAAACCTTTGTATTGTATTGCATATAGAGCCAACAATGTACACAGAGCTTTGCAGAGATAATATACAAGACATAATAAAGAGGAAAATACTGCAGTTAAGGACACGTGCATCATATATAAAAGTAAGCATTGGGTGAAAGGAGATTCTGCCCAAAAGAATTTGCTATCTAACTGATAAGTAGCTTCCTTTGTTGACAACATTATTATTTGACCCAGATACAACCATTTTGGGAGGGGGGGGGGGGGGGTTATAGATTCAGAGTTTGGAATCTTGATATATATCTGTATCCCTTATTTAAAAATTAAGTGGTTTTTTTTTTCAATTCAAATTCACCTTTGATTTATCATGTTAATAATTGAAGACGTGCAAAGTTTTAGGAATGTGCTCCACAAAATTCACATGTTCATTTCTCTTAAAGTTTCACAAAGAAGACAGTGTTCGAAAATGTTGACTGAATTTGGAGAAAATTGAAGAATATATTGGGCCACGTGACCTCAATTTAGGGTCATGTGACCTGTAAATATACTTTTAATATTTGGCAAAAAAAAAGTCAGCGGAAATTTTCGTAAAAGGGCTAAATTACTCCTAGCTGATTAACTTCAGCAAAAAATGTGCACATTTATATTAATATTGAGCTGAGCAGAATCAGCAGTTTTCTTGTTTTTACCAGTTCCAGTAGAAAAAGAAACTTATATTCCAGCAAACTAATTGACTTTATTCACTAAAGCTTCATTGTAATTATTATGCATGAGAAGCTGGAATCTCATCATCTGCACGAACAAACTCCTAATTTGTAACATTTGCATGCAATGAAATTATGCTTTTTAATAAAAATGATGGCAAAAAATTAGTGAACTGTGTTTGGTAAAAGCAAGCTAAATTTCAGATGTGTGCTACTTTTGTGGCAATTGATTCCTTGTCATATCAATGCTGGGTAAGCATTCATTTTTAAGGGAGATTTTACACACTGATAATTAGTGTAGCACTCTAGTGCTCTCAGAAAAGGTGGATACAAAATAAGTAACTTATTTTTATTCTGGTATTTTACATTGAATTAGAACTGTTATTTCGGACTGTATTATTTATAAAAAATGTATAGGGGCATGACGTCTGTTGAAAATTAGAATTAAACCCAATTCATTCTGCACATGCTGAAAAACAAAAACAAATAACATAAGACTCGGAGCATTTCATATGCGGTCCTGACTCGAGATCCAGCGATGTTATGACCATTATGACACGTGAAGAACCTGTATTTTGCATAAAAGAAAACATGACCAGTTTTCATAGGAATTTTTATCTGGTGAATGGCTAAATTAAAATGATATCAGTGGAAATTCCACATTAAGTTGAATCTGTTAGTGATATGGTAATTAAACATGTAACATTTTCTATTCATAGTTTTTAATACTCTTATGCATGGAAAAATCTTGACTTAGCCATGAATATATATTTCTTTATATGGTCTTCCCAGTTTTTCTGTGACTTTTCCCTCCCTTTCCATGTACACCCCACTGGGAATACTTTGCATACCACCTGGTGAAAGATTTTAATAAATCCTTTTTGTTGAGTGAACTTTTAAAGCTACTCTTGAATAGATCAGATGACTTATGTTGTACACAGCCACAAACCTACCCTGTGGGAATTTTTGTCCTATGTATTAAGACCTGTAGATTTCTCCCCCTCATCTATACAACTGTGTTTTACTGAAACGTTATTGTTTAGGTTACTGCTAACAGCTTTCGGTAGATGAACACAAGTAGATTAATTTAACATCTTGCTTTGTAATATAAATTACTATAATTATTTTTATTATATTAAACCCATTTTGAGCCCTGTTGCTGCTATCGGGTTCTTTAAAGTGTGCACCGTGGGACAATTCCTAGTCTGTTAATGTTGTTGGGTGTTTCATTGCATTGTGAAATTATTGAGAACTTCAGAACAATTAAGTAATAACTATATACTGCAAACCAGTTGTAATAATCATAATATTAATAACCTACTGCATTATAAATAACTGTTGAGATACTTCTATACCATGCGATTATCTTTCAAATGTATTGTCATGTAATTTCCTTGTTTTCTAAGGCTTGGAAATGTCTAAGTTAACTTTATGGTATAGGAATAAAAAAAACACGGGATGAAACCTGTGTTCCACTTCATTCACTAAATTAAATTTAGTACAGTTTAGTGAAAGAAGGTATAAAAAATTTTCATGCATATTTAATACATCAATCAGAACCATAATTCCCACCTCATGGATCATCAGTTGAGGCACCAAAATCATTAGGCAGATAATTTACAGATGTAGCAGATGTTAGTACCCTGTTAGCATGAGTGAACGCACAAAATAATGCATCAAATAACACCTGTGTTTTCTCCTTAACCATTGTTTTCAGTAGCACTGCTGTTATTTAACGCACCAGCGTTAATGCAACACATCTTGTTAAAAGGTGCAATACCATCTGCTATATCTGTAAGAGAGTGAGTGTGATCAAACATCGTTATTTACAGCTCTTCTGAAGCAAATCCTACTTTAGTTATTTATTTATAAAATGTTTTACCAGGAAGTAATATATTGAGAGTTACCTCTCGTTTTCAAGTATGTCCTGGGCACAAAGTTATAATGACAAATACATGGTTACAAATACATAGTTACAATGAGTGAAAATGGTTATACAGTACATTATATAAAAGACATTGCATGCACAGTTAGAGATAATATACATTATAGGCGTATAGTATATAACAGTTACAGACCAGATTAAAATGTGAGACAGCTTTAGTTTTGAAAGAACTTAGACTGGTGGTGGCAGTGAGAGTCTTCAGTAGAATGTTCCAGTTGTGAGGTGTACGTTAAGAGAAGGAGGAGCGGCCGGATACTTTGCTGAACCTTAGGAACATGAACAGTCTTTTGGAGTCACTTTCTCACTCTCATGTACAGTAAAAAGCATTCACAAATAATTTGTATGACAATCTACAATTGATTATGTATGGTATAATTGCAACCGGAGCCCAAAAATGCAATTGCATCAGTAAGGACCAATAAGTTGGAAGTGTTTGTGATGTCACAGCATCTCATCTTTTTAAAGATGATATTTAATTAACATATTAAAATATTCATTTGATTTCTTAATTTTTTTGGAGAAACATAACAATGTCACCCACATTTTTTATATTGAATCAGTATTTTCCATCTCTAGGGCTAAAGACCATCAAACTACGGTCAGAGTTTTAAAGTATCTCTGCATGCCCCATAGTAACTGAATATATGTATGTCCCTACATGAACCGAGACAGCTTACATTCAGTGGTACAGTAGCAATGCAAAATAATTTGCACGTGATTCCGTGGTTGTTCAATACCTCCAAAACCTTTCTTTTGAGATAAACTAAAGCTTAGTATTCTATAATGTACACATATTACACATCCTATTTTATTTTTATACTTTTTGACAGTACAACTCATATTATAGCCCATATTTATACTAAATAGTGCACTTTTAAATAGTGCACCATAGGACACTTTTCAGTGCCAGAAAACACTTAATGGCCCATTCATGTGAGGGTGTCCTTTGGCAGAGCATCACTCAGTAAATAGGCCCTTTTATGCGTTGTATAATTAGGTAAGAAAATCATTGTTTTATACTGTAAGGAAAAAAATTCAGTAATTACCTTCTCTCCGCAGGTAAAAAAAAAAATACAAGCAAATGTCACTAGAGTCCAGAATGCTACTTTATATATATACATGTAGGCACAAGGCACAAGGCTCCAGTCCTGAATGAACTCTGAAATACTAAAGAAACCCTCAGCCAATCCGAACGCGAGATTCACTCAGATTCTAAGTGCCAAGACAGCAGCGGCAAATTCGAAATCACCAAAAGATGCTCTTGGAGAAATAGCAGCGAGCCGGCTTCAGAAATTTCATTCGAGAATTTTTTTGTCCCACTTTCGGGGCCATGTTCTGAAAATAGAACATTGCAGTCACGGCTGGTATTTGAAGCTGAAAAGAGTACCAGGACGTTTGGTACCATCTCCTGGTCAAGAGATTTAGGCAGCTCCGAAGCAGATACAGCGATGGCGTCAGGAACTTCATTTTATGTGCCATTTCACCTGGGAAAGTGAAAGTTTTGTTGCCCAGACCACCAGTAAGTGTGTTTTCTTCTGTATTTTGTAACCCATTGTGTGTACGTCTGTTTCTATGGAATAAATGACAATTTGTTTTACTATCTTCTTTTTCTCAGTGAATGATCCCGGTAAAAGCTGTAAATACCTGGTCCCCAGTGACAATGGGCAATTTTTTTTTTGCCGATTTGGATCCACTTTGGATTGAATGGTTCTTTTGGCCTGCAGATCTCTCTCAAAAAGGCCTGTCTGCAATTTGGGATTTTTTCCAAACATGGATAAAATGAGAGTCAGAGAGCCACCTCTCAAATGTAATGTGCCACTATATATATATACAGTGTTCGACAAACCTATACATTTGCTCGCCCTGGGCGAGTGGATTTAACCCCCGGGCGAGTAAATATTGGCCCAAGCAGCACACGTTTGGTACTAGGTGGCGAGTAGATTTTTTGTGTGGCGAGTAGATTTTTTGGTGATTTGTCAACCACTGTATATATATATATATAGTGTTCGACAAATCACCCAAAAATCTACTCGCCCACCCAAAAAATCTACTCGCCACCTAGTCCCCCGCCCACAACCCCGCCCCTAGTCCAGC